>NC_079415.1:22549109-22606609 GCF_026213295.1 Gadus chalcogrammus | reverse complement strand
TTTCTTTGAACACGTTGCAAATGCTTTGGTACATTCATGCAAATGATTATGTAAAATTCTCTGCTCTTTCCTACATTATCAATTGCTTAGGTCATGTTGATCAAAATGTATTGTAATGGGTCTCTATTGAATAGTCTCATCCCCACAACATTTAGGTATTTGTTCATTGCATAAGTCTTTATCCATGTATCCAAAATGGTTGAACAAGTTGTCATAATATGTCAAGCATATTTCTATACATTTCCATTAGACCTTTTTTCCAAGTCTGTCCTGAATTAGTAAATTGCTACCAGGTGAATCTTGACTTTCTCTAAAGAAGGGAAATGTGTGAAGTGTTAGATCAACCAACGATCAACCAGTTTACTGAAATAGCTCAAAGGTGCATCTCCTGAACCATGAACTGGCAAGTATATATATAGCTGGAGCACAACACAATGCTACATTGTCTGACAATGGAAGGAAAAGGAATTGGACAGGGTCAACAGCCAGAGAGAAGAAGAAGAGGAAGAGGAGTGAGGCTGCGTGAGAATTTGTGGCCCAACAGACCGGAACGTCAGGAGGTGTTGGAAGACTGCACTGTAATTCCGACAGCAATGCATGTACAGTTTACCCTAAGGAGATTTTCCTATGTTCACATTTCTAGCAATGACATGGTCTGTCAACAAATTACAGTACAAACATTCAAAGCTTAAATGTGAATCTTGTCCAGTCTCTTGCAATCAATCTCCCACATACATTACAGTTATTCTCAGTCGCTTTGGTTCATTTCCCAGATCAGAATTGAAATTCTCAAAACTACCTGTTCAATCTTCACATCAGTGTGTCACTTGTGCACATGGAAAAAACAGTTTCTCATTTATTTGAACACGTTGCAAATGCTTTGGTACATCCATGCACATGATTATGTACAATTCTCTGCTCTTCCCTACATTATCAATTGCTTATGTCATGTTGATCAAAATGTATTGTAATGGTCTCTATGGAATAGTCTCACCCCCACAACATTTAGGTATTAGTTCATTGCATAAGTCTTTACATGCAAAATGGTTGAACAAGTTGTCATAATATGTCAAGTATTTTTTTTATACATTTCTATACACTGGCATTAGACTCTTTTTTTTGTTATTTTTTCTAAATCTGTCCTGAATTGGTCAATCGCTACCAGGTGAATCTTGACTTTCTCTAAAGAAGGGAAATGTGTGAAGTGTTAGATCAACCAACGATCAACCAATAGCTCAAAGGTGCATCTCCTGAACCATGAACTGGCAAGTATATATATAGCTGGAGCACAACACAATGTTACAGTAAATTGTTTGAGAATTTGTGGCACAACAGTCTGGAACGTCAGCAGTTGTAGGATGACTGCACTGTAATTCCGACAGCAATGCATGTACAGTTTACCCTAAGGAGATTTTCCTATGTTCACATTTCTAGCAATGACATTGTCTGTCAACAAATTACAGTACAAACAGTCTAAGCGTGAATGTGAATCTTGTCCAGTCTCTTGCAATCAATCTCCCACATACACTAAGGTGTAATTTACAATTTACAATAATGTCTTCAAAACTTTAGCCATAGTTTACAACAGAACATCCCTCCAGAGTACACTACTATATTGACAACATAGACAACAATTTGACTGTCTTATCCGTAGACAATGACACAAGGACTTGTCATTCTGATGGCACTGACATGTTCATTGAAACAGATATTTACTTTTGAGAGATGAACTAAGGATTTTGAGCAAGAGACTGGCTTTTGCAGGTAATCCATGGTGTTTTGCTATTTGAACACATTGTTTTGAGAAATGCACTTACTGCTTTGCAAATTTCAATTCTGATCTGAGAAATGTACCAAAGCGACCGAGAAAAACTGTAACATTGAGCTCAGGTTTACGGGGGCACTGGCCCCTGCTGGTCTCCCCCTGGAACCGCCCCTGCACAATACACTTATTCCTATTTCCACCTCAAACATCCTTTAAAAGTTCATCTTAAAATACACACACTCACATACAGAACCAGTTTGCAGTTGACCTTTGACCTATGAAAGCTTTCATGGATTACCCCATATCCCTCTCCCTCCCTCCTCCCTCTCCCTCCCTCTCCTTCCCTCCTCCTCTTCCATGGAGATTGTTCTCCCCCCACTTTGAATAAGCTTTTCATTAATCTCAAAATGGTGGAAGGCTCCAAACCGAGTAGAAATCCACATCCTCATATCCTCACCCCTCCACACACAGAGGGGAGGGGGAGGGAGGAGGGGCCGGATGAGAGTGAGAGGGAGAAAGAGGCTGCGAGATGGGGAGTGAGAGAAGGGAAGAGAAAGAAGAGCAAAAGTGGAGAGCATCAGAGATGGAGAGAGAGAGAGAGAGGTATTTCAATCTCAGTGTACAACCCTAACGACCCCAGCCGCCCCCCCCCCCTTCTCTCTCTCTGTCTCTCTCTCTTTGAAGTGAACAGATTGCTTCCAGCAGCAGCAGTGTGTGGAAGCCTTTAGCCGCGGTCCGTTTAGGATGACTGGTCAAAGAGAAGAGCCAGCTCTGAAGATTAGCCTTAGCATCTCATTAGCGCATCCCAAAGAAAGACACACTCCCTCCCCCCAATCGCTCTGCCCATCTCTCTCTCTCTCTCTCTCTCTGCCCATCTCTCTCTCTCTCTCTCTCTCTCTCTCTCTCACTCTCTCTCGCTCTCTCTCTCACTCACTCTGGCATTCTCTCTCTCTCTCTCTCTCTCTCTCTCTCTCTCTCTCTCTCTCTCTCTCTCTCTCTCTCTCTCTCTCTCTCTCTCTCAGCTCTAACAGCTGTTTTCTGTTTGACTGGTTGGTTATTTTTTATTAATTTTTTCAGCCGCCAGTTTTCCATCTCATTCCACCTTCATCTCGACAGAAAGAAGGCATAACGTCCACAAAGCTCACCTTTTCCTTTTTCCGTTGCTTCAAACCCAATAGACGCAATTGTGTTGCACACTTTTTACCTATTTAAATGACGGTTTGATAGATCCATAAAGATTATTATTTTGTACAGCAGTGAGAAAAACCAGCCAAACAAAATGTCCTTAAAGTTCCTCATCGTCCCGCTGTGTATAACGTCAGCGTGTGAGTGACATGCTAAGCTAACTGGTCCTTGTAGCTTGTCAATCAAAAACAAATGAACAAATAACAACATCGGGCTTGTCCTTGTCTGACCCCGCCTCTCGCGCGCTGAGTGACACATTGATTGGACTAGGCTCCACGGCATGCGGTTTTGGATGGCAACATCTAATAGAGCCTTGTAACCTGTCAATCATCCCAATAAAAGAGGCCTGGGGTGGTTTGGGGGGTTCAAACCTGCGAAAACACCGCACATTCCCCCACCGCCCCCCAACTGAGTTCATTACCTGCCCAGATTCCTCACGTTTCCTCCCCATGATTAATAAAGTCCCTTTTTTCTTAAGGCTTCTGTTAGTGTAGGAGTTTTTATTGTAATCGTTTTGCCTTGAAGCCGGAGCCTGGATGGTAAAGCAGGCGCACAACGCTGGGATACAAATGCAGAACTGAGGGCTTTGGTTTTGACAGATGGAAAAAAATATTACTTATAAATTCGATTTCTTTTGAGATTGAAGGAAAAAGCAAATCATCTTAATTCAAACACATCAAAGGGTCAAGGTCCTGCGTTCAACATGATTCATGAGTCTTTCATTATGGATGGTTATGTCATCTCTTTCTAAGCTACAGAAAGAGAGAGAGATACATAGAGACAGAGAGAGAGAAAGAGAGACATAGAGAGAGAGTTTATTATTTTTAACGAGCTGCCCGGTGTCCATAAAACATGTCTATCATTGAGTGTGCACGTTTTTGATTTAAAAGTAAAACACAAAGTAATGTAATTAGGGGCGAACAACAGATGTTTTATGCATGCGTGTGCATGAGACTGGTGTGTGTGTGTGTGTGTGTGTGTGTGTGTGTGTGTGTGTGTGTGTGTGTGTGTGTGAGAGTGTGTGTGTGAGCATGTGTGCGTTTGCACACGTGTGTCGCAATAAAACAAAACACAAAACAGACCAAAAGTCCATCAAGCTTGAAAAGATGAATGTGTTCTTTGTTGCCTAATCTAACCTGAACTGTTGTCCAGGGGGCTCGTAGGGTCGCTCTAACGTTGTGTGTGTGGGTGCAGGTCTGCGGCGCTGCCAGGAGTCACTAGACATAAACCTGGGCTGAACGGCTGATTCTTCCATCAGCGTAATGAAAGGTGAACACTGTTTGGCAGACCTCTGCCAAACAGAGACCCGGTCCACAGCCGCACACTTCAAAAGACTCTCGCTGAATGAGGACTGGCTGGTTAACTGGCTTGGCTGACTGGCTAGGCTGACCGGCTTGGCTGACTGGCTGGGCTGGCTGGCTGGTCTGGCTGGCTTGGCTGACTGGTTGGGCTGGCTGGCTGACTGGCTGACAGGTTTGGCTCACACTGTTGATGCTTTGTGTTTCATCACAAGCTAAAATATGTGTGTTTGATAAAAAATATACATGGATAGGTATTTAGACTCAAACACATCAGACTCCTTCATACCCAAAGGGGTCACGGTAGACAGGGAGTGAAAGCCCAGGGAGCAGTGCTAGTCGTTATCAGTACCATAATGTACCATATCATTACAAACTCTCCTCCATCTGGGGACTCTTCTGTCAGTTCTCATGCAGTCTCAACAAGGGCCCTCAAGAGGCCAGTGGAGGCCCCGACGTGGACGATTGTTGAAGCTCTGTTGTAGCAGTAGTGTTAGATAGCACCATGTCCTCACACACCATCCTGCTCTAGAGTAATGCTGGTTGGCCTCTGCTGCCCCTCTCACATATAGCTGCCTGGAAGGGCATTTGTCTGCCTGCGTCTGTGTTTGTGTAGGTGTGGGAGTGTGTGTGTGTGTGTGTGTGTGTGTGTGTGTGTGTGTGTGTGTGTGTGTGTGTGTGTGTGTGTGTGTGTGTGTGTGTGTTTGTGTGTTTGAGTATGTGTGTCTGTGTTGGAGTGGGATTATTTGTGTGCGACAGTATCCAGGCTCATTTGCAGCTTGATTAGTGTCATATTTTCAGTCAGTGTGTGTGTTCGTGTTGGTTGGCCTGCATCAGAGTTACTACGCCTGCACCACACCTCATCTGAACAACTCAGTTCCAGCGTAACATGCATGCCTGCATTTGTTGCACCAGGTGAGTGCATCCATGCATGCACACATGCTGACTGGGCTGTAGTCAGCACACACACGCATGCACACATGCGCGCACACACACATGTGTGTGTGCATGCGCTTGTGTGCGTGTGAGTACGACTGTCGCAGGAAATGAAAGCAGATCAGGGTAATAGAGGCTGACGGGGTGAAATGCTGCCGACGCACGCAGGGAGCAGGACAGGACCAAGACCAAGGCCTGGTCCTCATGTCAGACCTTCATAAGGGCTGTCAGAGCCCTGAATACAAACAGACCGGGGGGGGGGGGGGGGAGAGGAAGGGAGGGGTAGAGAAGGAGTGAGAAAGAGAGAGTTGGAGAGAGAGAGGGGGGAGAGAGGAGAAGAGGGGAAAGGAGGGGGAGAGTTAGAGAGGGGGGGAGAGAAGGAGAGAGAGAGAGGGAGGAAGAAGGAGAGAGAGCGAGAGTGGGGGAGAGAAAGAGAGAGATAGTATCAGAGGAGAAGAGAGGAGGAGAGAGAGGGGGAAAGAGGAGGGAGAGGTGGAGGGGGGGCAAGACAGAAATAGAGGTGAAGAGAGGTGTGCGTTGGGGGGAGGGGAGGGGAAGAGAGAGACAGGAAGGGAGGGAGGGAGAGAGAGAGAGAAAGTGGGTGGGGGGGAGAGAATGAGCGAGAGAGAGAGGGGGAGAGATGAGAAGAGGGGAGGGAGAGGGTGCAAGAGAGAGAGATGGGGAGAGAGAAGGAGAGAGAGAGAGGGGGAGAGACGGAGAGAGAGAGAGAGAGAGAGAGAGAGAGAGAGAGAGAGAGAGAGAGAGAGAGAGAGAGAAGGAGAAAGGAGAGGAGGAGAGAGAGGGGGAAAGAAGAGGGAGAGGGGGAGGGGGGAGAAGGAAAGAAAGAGAGGAGAGAGGAGGGAGAGTAAGGGCAAGAGAGAAATAGAAGTTAAGAGAGCGCACAATGATGTTACATACTCTTTCAGCTATTGAACTTACCTATATTATTTTATTGTTGGTGGTGGTAGGGGTAAGGAATGAGGGCTACAGGACTGCATGCTTCAGTATTTTCTCCCTGGTTGATCTCATGGTCGTTTTCTGTCGTTGCACAGTGAGGATCCTCCCGTTTGCTTGGAGAGAGACGCTACATTCATCCTTTATGATTCGACGGCACCAAAACTCGGTTCCAGTAGGAAACCGGTTCCGACGTAAATGGTTGTAACGAGATCGAAAAGAACGCACAATTCGGTGCCTCATAACAGTGCCTGACTTTTTTTAACACCCCCGCCCCCATGGAGTTGCAACGTCAACTTGCATTAGTGCTGGGCGGTATACCGGTTCACACCAAATAACGGTGTATATTTTCGTTAGGATATGATTTTTTTTACATACCGCCATACCGTTGTATTTGATTAGACAACGTTCGGAACGCAGCACTGCGCGACACTGTTTCAGACGGGATCCTTTTCAATGTTGCGCTAAACACCATGGTACGACTACAACTGCAATATTCTTTATAGGTCCATGACTGCGAGGCGTGGCTTTCAAACATAGAAACCATAAAGCCTATGGGCGCCTCGAGACTCGGGACGGACATGTCAACGCGCTGCGGCATCACTTACTTCACTTACAGGTTATAGTCGTGCGTGCGTGAATGAATGAATGAATGAACGTGTGTGTGTGTGTGTGTGTGTGTGTGTGTGTGTGTGTGTGTGTGTGTGTGTGTGTGTGTGTGTTGCGAGCAAATGTAATTTCAAAGTAACAAAGAATTAAACAAATTCAAAACTGATGCATGCATCCAAAACTATGTGTTCAAAACCAAATAAACAAATCAAAAACAATATGGCGCGGTACCAAGCAGTTGAAAACAATGTTGGCGTCCTGTGGCCTTGCACACAGGGGCGGCCCCAGCACATTTGGCGCTCTAGGCGAGCTTCACTCCTGGCACTCCCCCCCCCCTCCGCAAAAAAAATAAAAAATAGTTAGTTAATTCCCCACGAAAACTGAATTGCAACCTTGAAAAACTGTTTTGCCCTGTAACTGCATTTCTTTCACATAAACACAACAACGATCGCAACGATGAACAAACATTAATCCAAGAATAAAATCCACGGAGGAAAAAATTGCGCCCCGGATGGCTTTTGCCTCTTCATTTTCTTGATTTCGTTCTTGATTCTCGATTCTTGAAAACACTCTAACCAAACGCCTTATAGTAATAGCATGTTCTGACGAAACCAAGGAGGTAGGTTCCCCTTCCGTTTTCGATTTTTGGCTCATTTTACCCTAATGTTAGATTTATTTTTTTTAATGTCAAAATATTGGTTGGAGATATAGAAGGGGCGCAAAAATATGCGGCAGGAGGGAAAAAAAATATAATTGTGTTTTTTTTTTTTTTTTTTTTTTCGGGCGCATTATTTTACGCTCCCCCTCTAGATGGCGCTCTAGGCGGCCGCCTAACCCGCCTGTAGGGAAGGCCGCCCCTGCTTGCACACCTGCGTTATATACTTATTATGTTTTTGGCAGTAGCCTAATGTTGCGCCATGCACGCAAGTGTAAACGCGAGCAGCATAGTTGCGTGCCTGCCAGCTTTCAACGAGTAATTATTATTATTTGTAATTATTTTTATTTAAAAAAATATATATACATATCATCAGTCACAGCACTCACAGCAGCCTTTCCTCTTCGGGTAAGTCAAGTAATTTAATGCCAACCGTAAATCTTGCATATCAAGTAGGCTAGCAAACACCATTTCCATTCAACTAAGTGTCCGCTGACTTTCTGCTTAATGTGAAACTCATAACAAGTCGTGCATGTATGCAAGTGTGTGCGGTTTCGTTTTTTTAAGTACCGGTTCAAGAACCGTTTTAGCACCGGAACCGTTTAAAAAGTACTGAGTAGGCACTGGTATCAGATACAACCCGAACGATACCCAACCCTACTTATTAATGCTGATTTATGGCCGCGTCGTCTGATGATTTCCTGCCTGTAAGTTGAAGCTCTGCACCCACGGTGCAAGAAAACACAAAACATTTGTCAGCAAAAAAAGCGTTGGCCTGTAGTTTCGTAACAGTGGAGTTAAAAAGCCAAAGTCTGGGACTGAGAACCGTATAGAGATTTCCCATATTTTCTCACTCTGTCTGTTTTCTCAAGAAACGATACTTCGGCTTCTTCAGTCGTTTGTTTTCCTGTTTTAATCAATGAACATAATCAATCAATGTTCCAAATTGAGTCGTTTCTCATCTGTGTTTTTTCCCTTCCTTGTTATTTTTTCTATCACTTGGGTCTGCCCCAATTGTATTGGTAATCCGAGCCAGACAGTCGCTGCTGTGCTCCGTGCGATGTCTAGCCAGGAGGGAGGGGCGCCCGGAGCCCAGAGGACAGAGCTATGAAGGATGGTGGGCCTCTGGGACACAATACCAAGGGAATAGAGTAGAAGAGAGACCTACAGAGCAGATCATAATACAATAGAATAACAAATAAGAAGAATCAAGTCCAAAAGAGCAGAGCAAAATAGAGTACAGTAGTAAATAACAGAATAGAGTAGAGACCCACATAGCATAAGATAATACAATAGAATAGAAAATAAGAAGAATAGAGTAAGTCCCACAGAGCAAAACAAAATTGAGTACAGTAGTAAATAAAAGAATGGACTAGAGTCCCACAGATCAGAAGATAATACAATACAATAGAAAATAAGAAGAATATAGTAGATTCCAAAAGAGTAGAGAAAAATGGAGTACAGTAGTTAATAACATAATAAAGTAGAATCCCACAGGGCAGAGCAGAATAGACTACAATAGAATATAACTGAAAAGAGCAAAATAGAGTACAATAGTACAGAGAGCAGTAGGAGTAGAATACATCAGAGTATATTAGAAGGGAACAGAACCAAAATAGAGCTGAGCATTCTAACTCCCACATGTGACAGGACCAGTCAGAGACAAGATGTTTCCAATGAAGCCTTGAAGACAGAGCTGCTAGAGGTTGGACCACAGCAGGGAGGGCACACACACACGCACGCACGCACGCACGCACGCACGCACGCACGCACGCACGCACGCACGCACGCACGCACGCACGCACGCACGCACGCACGCACGCACGCACGCACGCACGCACGCACGCACGCACGCACGCACGCACGCACACACACACACACACACACACACACACACACACACACACACACACACACACACACACACACACACACACACAAACACAGAAACATTGGCAAACATAAGGTCCCACTCTCTCTATTCCTCTCTGTCTCTCTCTCTTCCTCCCTCCCTCCCCTTCAAATGTTAACTGGATGCCAAATTCCACATAAAGTGATGTGATCAGGTCTCCAAGGCATGGATAGTAAAGGATATTTCACAGCTTAGCATTTAGCCGTTTCACGTCATGAAATCCTTCTGAGAACCAGATAATGGTGAGCGAATAGACAGACATATTTCACTTCTGTAACAAACATGACCTGAACCGTATCTCAGCTCTGTGTTCTGTGCTCGCATTTATACTCCATCGTAAACGGGCCAGGTTCGAAAACGTACTGCAAAGATACTTATTCTTTCATTCTATCTTTAATTTTCTCTTGGGCAACAACACACACAGAGCAAACTCTGCCGAAACCGCCGGGCTTCAAGGTTAAATAAAGCGATCCCAAACCAGTAACGTGAAAGAATGCTGAACTTCCTCTCTCAGATCATCCCTAACCCCAGTCCCTCCAAAGTGGCAGATGCAACAGTTTGGAGGTTAAGAGGCTTGGGACGTATTCCAAGTACCACATTGGCCTATCCATCCCTCACCCCTTTGCCCTCACTCAAATTCTCTCTCCCTCTCTCTTCTCTCACCCCTCTGGCTACAAACTATTTACATTATCTGAGTACAATTTACAAATATATATATGATAGTATAGCATAGTTGTAACTACTATATATTATAGTATAGCATAGTTGTAACAGGTCAGAGAGCGAGCGGAGACCACAGTTCATCGTCACTCACTGGGAGCTTGTTTATTTCAAACAAAAGTAAAACAGAACAGAGGCTTGAAACTATAAATCAACACAGTGCGGGAGAGTCCTCTCGTTCAGCGCTCCGAAATCTGTGATCTCTTCTGGGGACCGAGTTGGATCTCTCCCTCTCTCTGCTCCTGGTTTTTCCTACTACAAACAAAGCAGGGACATACATACACACTCCCTGATTGGCCTGATTGCAGGCACCTGCCCTCACTCAGGCCCAATCCCCCTAGCTGATCCGGTGCGCTCCCAACCTGCTCATACTCCCCCTGCAGGCCAGACGCTGCACGTCCCCCCACACACCCGCACCGCCCGACACAGGCCGGGGGCACATCCTGCCCCCAACTCCCTGCCCCCCCCGGGAACGGGAGAGGAAGTCCGCCACGGCCATCTGCGCCCAAGGCCTGTGCACGACCCGGAAGTTGAAGGGCTGCAACGCAAGGTACCACCGGTTAATCCTCGCGTTGACATCCTTCATGCGGTGGAGCCACTGGAGGGGGGCGTGGTCGGAATAGAGGGTGAACGTGCGACCCAGCAGGTAGTAACGAAGGGCGCCGACCGCCCATCGGATGGCGAGACACTCCTTCTCCACCGTGCTGTACCGACCCTCCCGGTCTGATAGTTTTCGGCTCAGGTACAGCACCGGCCGGTCGACTCCCTCCACCTGCTGGGTCAGGACAAGGTCGGTCAAGGTCGGTCAAGGGGCTGGCCAGGTCTGAGAAGTGCGGCACAAACTGCCGGTAGTACCCTGCCAGCCCTAAGAACCGCCTCACCTCCTTCTTGGTCCTGGGCCGAGGGGAGGCGACGACCGCCGCGGTCTTAGCGACCTGCGGCCGGACCTTCCCCCCCCCCAGGTGGTACCCCTGATATTGAATCTCCCTCCGCCCGATCACTAACTTCCTCGGGTTGGCCGTGAGCCCCGCCCGTCTCAGCGACTGAAGAATGGCCGCCACCTGCCGCATATGCTTTTTTTTCTTTTATGTATGTATATGTATTTATATTATATATATATATATATATATAAATAATATTATATTTTATATTATATTTATTCTTAATATTTGTGTATGTATATCTGGAGTTCGTGACAAAAATAATTTCCCCCTGGGATTATTAAAGTATCTATCTATCTATCTATCTATCTATCTATCTATCTATCTATCTATCTATCTATCTATCTATCTATCTATCTATCTATCTATTTATCTATCTATCTATCTATCTATGCTGCTCCCACGTTCCACTATAGATGACGATGTCATCAATGTAGGCAGCAGCATACGCGGCATGGGGCCGTAACACCCGGTCCATCAGGCGCTGAAACGTGGCCGGGGCCCCGAACAACCCGAACGGAAGCACCTTAAACTGGTAAAGACCTAGCGGAGTGGAGGCGGACGTTTTTTCCCGGGCTGCTGGAGACAGCGGAATCTGCCAGTAGCCCTTTGTGCAGTGGGGGGGCGTGGTCGGAATAGAGGGTGAACGTGCGACCCAGCAGGTAGTAACGAAGGGCGCCAAAGCCTGTCCACGAGCTCGTCGACCCGAGGCATTGGGTAGGCATCAAACTTCGACACCGCATTCACTCTACGGTAGTCTACACAGAACCGGCTTCCCCACAAGCATGACGGGACTGCACCAGTCACTGTGAGACTCCTTGACCATGCCCAACTCCAACATGGTTGCCAATAACCCGGGCTGCGTCTCGATGTTGTGAGTAATTAGCGGGGTGCGACCGGGCAGGGGCGAAAAGACGTTGCCGAACTGGAGTTGCAGACCGGCAACGTCCCGCGGCTGACTCCCTGAGAGACCCACGCCCTGACCGACCGGGGGGGTGGGGCCTGGGCTAGGGACGTCTGGCCCGAGTTCTTCCCTCTCCGGTAACGTCAACGCAAATGCGACAGGGACCGCATCGTTCCACCTCTTTAGGAGGTTGATGTGGTAGACCTGCTTGTTTTCGCCGAACGCGCTACCTCGTAATCCACGTCCCGACCCGCCGTGTGACCACAAAGGGACCATGCCACTTCGCGAGTAATTTGGTGCTAGAGGTGGGCAATAGTACAAGGACCTTATCCCCCGGGGTGAGATCGCGTAATCTAGTCCCTCTGTCGTACAGGCGTCTCTGACTCTCCTGGGCTCGGTGCAAGTGCTCACGCGACAATACCCGTAGTGAGTGAAGCTTTGCACGAAGGTCCATGACATACTGGATTTCGTTCTTGCTGTCACTGGACCCCTCCTCCCAATTTTCTTTAATGAGGTCCAGGATGTCCCTGGGCTTGTTCCCATAAAGCAACTCAAATGGGGAAAACCCTGTGGAAGCCTGGGGCCCTTCCCGCACTGCAAACAACAGAGGGTCTAGCCATTAATGCCAATTCCGAGCATCCTCGTGCACAAATTTACGGATCATGGACTTTAACATCCGGTTAAACCTCTCACACAAGCCGTCCATGGCTGGGTGATAGACGCTTGTGCGAATGGCCTTGACCTTCAACAACCTGTAAAATTCCCTAATTGTGCGTGACATGAAATTGGTGCCCTGGTCAGTGAGAATCTCCTTCGGGATTCCCACCCGCGATATGACATGAAACAACGCCTGAGCAACACTCTTCGCGGAGATGTTGCGCAACGGAATTGCTTCCGGGTACCGGGTTGCATAGTCGTTCAGGACTAACACAAATCGATACCCGTGTGCAGAACGTTCTAATGGCCCAATAATATCCATGCCGATGCGATCGAAAGGGGCTTCTACTAGGGGAAGGGGCCGTAAGGGAGCCCTGGGGACGGCCGGGGAATTCACCAATTGACACTCGGGGCAGGATGCGCACCACCTGCGCACCTCCGCCCGAATCCCCGGCCAATAGAACCGTGCCATTATCCGGTTAAGTGTTTTTTCGTACCCTAAATGGCCCACCATTGGGTTATAATGCGCCGCCTGGAAAACCATTTCCCGGTGGCTCCTGGGTACCAGCAACTGGGTGACAACCTCCTCACTCTGGGTGTCACGACTCACCCGATAAAGCCTATCCCTAACCGCTATAAAGTGTGGGTAAGTCGGCACTGCGTCTGGCCGGACCTTACTCCCATCAATAGCTATCACCTGGTCGTAGGCTGAGCTTAGTGTGGTGTCACGAGACTGCTCGAGGGGGAAATCCTCCACCGGTGGGAACCTCGGCGCCGGGTTGGGGATCCCCCGCCTCCCCCGATCCATGAGCAGCGTCGGCCGCCCCCACCTCGGCGCAGAACACAGCACACGACTTACATGTCCCTACCAGTCGTGTAAGCTACCCCATAGTCCCCCTAAGAGCCTGTGGAAACCCCGCCCAATCCAACCCAAGAATCAGGGGATGCGTGAGGCTCGAACTAACTGCCGCCTTAACACTTTGCTTTTTCCCCCCACAACAAATTTCGGTATGGACCAAAGGATACTCGTGCACATCCCCGTGTATACAGCTCACCGAAATGCTCGACGCCTCCACCAATGCCTTGGACTGCACCAGGTGCCGATGGATCATGGTCTGCATGCAGCCCGAGTCCAAAAGCGCCTGGTAAGTACCCCGCTGTATCCTCACCGGGATACGGTACGCCTCGCCGGGACCGAGGGGAGGAGAAGGGGCACCGGAGGGGAGGAGACGGGGCACCGGTGACGCGGACGACCTGGCCCACCTCCATTAGAGGGCAATCACGCCGGAAGTGACCAGGCCGCCCACACCTCCAACGCCCCTCCCCTGCTGTCTGAGCGCCCGTCTGCGGAGTGGGGGTGGGAGGTGATTCATATGCCCGCTGCGGAACGGGGACCCCCCCTCTCGCCCTCGGCGCCAGGCTTGGCCTGTCCCGCCGTAGAGCAGCTGCACCGGTGCGCGGGACCGGTGTTGGTGGTCGCTGGGCCGTCGGTGGGGGCTGCAGGTGGCTCTCCGCCAGGTCGACCGCAGCGGAGAGGCTCTCGGGGCGGTGGTACCGGACCCAGGCAGAGGTCCTGACCGGAAGCCCCTCAACAAACCTCTCCAGGGCCACCTGCTCCACCACGTCCTCTGCCGACTTCTGGTCCGGAACCAGCCACCTCCTTGCCTGGCCCGCAGCTGTTCGGGAAAGGCGAAGGGACGGTCCCTCTCGGTGAACGCCAGCGTCCGGAACCGGCGACGATGTTCTTCCAGGTAGAGGCCAAGCCGGTCCCGGATGGCCCTGGCGATGGTCCCATAGTCCCGCTGGGCCCCGGCCGGCAGACTGTGGGCCGCAAGCTGGGCCTCCCCCGTCAGGAGCAGCAGGAGACGGTGAGCCCACTCCTGACGAGGCCACCCGGAGACCTCGGCCACCCCCTGAAAAGTCTCAAGAAGGCCTCTGCATCTTCTGCCTCCCAGATCTTTGGGACGTGGATGTTGGCCACGGGTCCCGCTCCCCTGGGTCCCTCGCCACGTCCCCCGGAGGCGAGGAGCTCCCGTAGGACGGCCCGATCGGCCGCCACGGACTCGGCCAGCTCTGTGAGCACCTCGCTCTGGGTCTGCTGGAGCTGGCCCTGCCGTTTCACCATCTGGGCCAGATGCCCGAGCACGCTTCCCATCGGTGACTGGTCCATGTCTGCGCCCGCCCCACATTGGGCTCCACTGTAACAGGTCAGAGAGCGTGCGGAGACCACAGTTCGTCGTCACTCACTGGGAGCTTGTTTATTTCAAACAAAAGTAAAACAGAACAGAGGCTTGAAACTATAAATCAACACAGTGCTGGAGAGCCCTCTCGTTCAGCGCTCCACGATCTGTGATCTCTTCTGGGGACCGCGTTGGATCTCTCCCTCTCTCTGCTCCCGGTTGTTCCTACTACAAACAAAGCAGGCACATACATACACACTCCCTGATTGGCCTGATTGCGGGCACTCAGGCGCAATCCCCCCAGCTGATCCGGTGCGCTCCCAACCTGCTCATACTCCCCCTGCAGGCCAGACTCCGCACGTCCCCCCACAATAGTATATACAGTTATATATTTATATATATAGTAGTATAGTTTATGAATATACTAACTCCCCTTATGTCTGTATTACATTTTTATTTTATTTTTTGGTGACATGTTGATCGCATTGATAATATGTCTCTCACACAATACCATATTGGTACCGCTTCCATTTACAGTTTCCTAATCAATAGGTTTTTACCCAGTAAATATATGGTAAATCATAGTATATGTAAGGGATAATCACCTCAAGGCAGGGCAATGAACAGTTTGATATGCCCGGCTCGTGGGCGGCTTACCTACCAAGACCCGGGCATATCTAACTCGAGGTGTCCAAAACATGTTTGATCGATCGTAATTAAAGGGGACTACTTTTTGAGGGAGATGAAGAGTCAAACAGAGTATACATTTAATAAGCATGCAATTCGAATAAGAAAAAGCATGATTACTAATGTATTTGAATTGTTTTATTACGTTGGCAAGCAAGAAGTAGAATAAACTGGATAATCACCTCAAGGCAGGGCAATAAACAGTTAGATATGCCCGGCTCTTGGACGGCTTACCTACCACGAGCCGGGCATATCTAACTGTTTATTGCCCTGCCTTGAGGTGATTATTCAGTTTATTCTACTTCTTGCTTGCCAACATAATAAAATGATCCCGCTTATACCATGGTCACTTGAATTAAATTAAGATCATTCATTTATATTTTCATTCGTTTTACAATCCAAATTTAAAGTTTTCAGATGCCATAATTTAGTTTCCCTGGTTACGCTTGAGGGTTTGACTAAAACCTGGAACAATCATTACCCTCCCGTAAGGCTCTTATGCAATGGAAACGTTGTTCACTCCTCCAGTAAATAGGACAGACTTTAGCTACAATGTATTCTAATCCGCTGAGCTGTAAGCCAGAGAGCTAACATTATGGATTGTACGTAATTATAATTCGAAATTCGTCACAGCCTTTATACCACAGATACTCTAGGGTCTAAAGCATATAACTGCGTTGTCTGATTTCAGTTTAATTCATTTTTCACAATTTACCAGCTCTTGTTTTGAAGAACAATCACCGCGCCATTCGTTTCAATGGGAATCGCGACGGTCTATACTTTTCAACATAAAATGTACATATTTATAATTTGAAATTCGTCCCAGCCTTTATACCACAGATACTATAGGGTCAGTGACGTGCAGTCAGGGGAGGCAGGTGAGGCAGTGCCTCACCTGTCATCATGAAAAGAAAAAACGAATTATGATAAAATTAAATAATTAAAAAATATAATATATTCGTATTTGTCTACTGATCTGTGGTCTAAATGTAATTAATGTACGATTCCAAAAATTTAAATCATTTTTATAATCAAAATCGCTGAGAGATACGCAAGCTGAGGCCGGCTGAGGCAGCGAGCAGTGCTGCCTCACCGAGAATTGAGAAATCCCTCAGAGCGCATGCGCTCAACCCAGTTTGCTATTTCACCGTTGTCACATATGTAATGTTGGGTGAGGCAGCGAGCAGTGCTGCCTCACGGAGAATTGAGAAATCCCTCAGAGCGCACACGCTCAACCCAGTTTGCTATTTTACCGTTGTCACCAATGTAATGTTTGTAGACGCTTCTATTGTATGATCGCACTTTACTTAAACTAGTTAATGTATTTGATGTATGTGTATAACATATTTAGTCTTGCAGCAAGACTAAATATGCTGATCTGACATAAAACCGCGCTGAAAAAGCATGAAATGAGGCAGCCGTACTGGATGCCTCATTTCATTCCTCTGCCTCACTGAAGGGGGCGTAAGGGAGCCCTTACAGGATGCTTCCGTTAACGTCAAGTGCACTACATCAGTTTGTTTACTTAAAAAAAACCATTTCTGACTGCAAACATGGAAGACAATGATTCAATAGACAAGCTCAGAAATGTCTCTAAGCTGGACTTTCAATCAAAAAAATAGGTAATCAATGATGGAAGACCAATGCCGGAGCTTAACGGGTTGCTTCAAACAACGGGACAGAAATTAACACGGTCTTTTCAAACCGAGTGGTACCGCCGAAAAGACTGGCTGTGTGGCTGTGCTACAAGAAATCGCCTTTTCTGCTTTCCCTGTGATTTGTTCTCAACATCTCAACAAAATGTCTGGACTAACGCGGGATTTGGTGATTTGAAAAACCTACCAAGAAGCCTGATCAAGCATGAAAGATCAACAACTCACATTCAAAACCAAATTTCTTTGAAAACATTTGGATCATCAAGAATAGATTTGGCTTTGAATGAACAGCGGAGACTCAACACTCACACGCGTCCACAATGCTAAGGTAAAGGAAAACTGAGAGATTTTAAAAGACCTCATAAACGCAACCTGTTTCCTTGCCAAACAGGAATTGGCATTTTGTGGTAATGATGAGAGTGCAAGCTCTTCTAACCGTGGCAACTATGCAGAACTACTACATGCTTTTGCCGAGAAAGATGATAAGTTAGCTAGACATTTGGAAACATCCACTGTGTTTTCTGGCATGTCAAACAGAATTCAGAACGATTTAATCGAAGCAATCGGTGATGTGATAAGAAATTATATCCAAACGGAGATTAATGCAGCCCCATTTGCAGGGTTGCCAACTTTGGGACTTTGGCTGGAGTGAGACTCTAAAATATTAGTGTGAGCGGCTAATTTTTTGGACGACCCTTAACCGTAAAAAAATGTTTTATACAAAATAGTCCTCGTTTAGTATAAAGCCTCATCTATGAAAAAAAGTTAAAGAATGGAAACGCTTTTTCAAAATGTACAATCTGGGCCACCTTGAATCATTTGGGGAATTTAAAAGTGCCACTCGCCCGATTCTCAAGTATTTCAAGATATACCCTGGGCTAGGCTCTACCCCCTGTGAAAATCGACAAGATATACAATTTTGTATAGGCAAACGTCCCACCAATATTTATACCACTTGCTTACTCTCTATATGTCATTCATGGTTTTATTTTTATAATTTTTATTTTACTTTACATTTAATTCTTCATAATTCAGGCATTACTATTTATTTACATTTATGACTTTCATGGTCATAAATAAAAAATACGAACTGCAGTTTAATTTCTTTGTTTGTTCTTGAATTGACGTAGAATGGAGAAAAGGCTCATGGGATTGGGAAATGCGTTTATCCAATAAACAGATGGAGGTCAAGTCTATTTTCGGAAATGTAGGGGGATATATTAGTGGCCCCACGTCGAATGGTATGACCCAAGATACGTCAGACAGAGAAAGCGCGCAAATTCGACGGTACCACCTTGTCATTTGTTTACCCAGGTGCCATGGCAACACCATTGCTACCTCTCATTGGCTGAATCTTTGAGAACGTTGTAGACTCAATCGATATAAGGTGGCGGGGAGACGAAGCTCTGTTCGTTTGTATATTTTATTTACGTAACCATATTTTTGTTTTATGTTAAAAAAAAAAGAATCAAAGAACCAGTTCTTCTTGTTTTGGGGAACAAGTTCTTGTCGTTCACGTTCGGGATTCATTCGTTGTGAACGAATCGGTCGCGACCGACCCATCCCCAAACGCGCATCAGTGGGTTCCGACTCCGGCACTCTCTCTGACCTTTTCAAACGCAACTTAGTATCATGTGCGTGGTTTTCAGCGAATCAACGATCAGAGAATACTGCCGTGATCACGTTGTAGGTAGGCAGATGATACAGCTGTTAGTCTGCTCCCGCAGAAAATGAACGGGAGGATTTTTTATTTTGGCGTGACATTTCTTGCGTGTGCGTGACAGCGTGAGATTGATGGTGAAAGCGTGAGAGTCACGCCAGGGGCGTGACTGTTGGCAACCCTGCCATTTGTTGATGTAGAATTAGATGAAACAACGGATGTCACAAACAAAGCCCAGATCTCTGTCATTCTACGTTATGTGGCTAAAAGTGAGTTTGCTTGTGAAGTGAGGGAAGCTTTTTTGGGCTCTGATGATGTCAGCGATGACAGACGATCCCCGGCTATAGCTGAGTATGTCCTGGGAGTGTTGGCGAAATACAACTGTGTCGAAAAGCTAGTAGCTCAAACCTATGACTGAGCGGCTGTGATGTCATCAGAGCTTAACGGGGTGCAGGCGAAGATTAAAGAAAGGGTGCCTGAGGCCATATTTACCCACTGTTACGCACACAAGTTGAACCTGGTGCTCTTGCATGCAGCAAAGTGCATGCCTGAGTGTAGAGTTTTTTTTAAAACTGCTGAGGGACTAGCGGCATTTGTCAGTAAATCCACAAAGCGATCCCACTTATTGGATGAAGTTGTGAAGCGACGTCTACCGAGAGCAGTCGCTACAAGATGGAGCTCAAATTCGAGACTGTTGCAGACAATAAGCATGCAACAATCTGATCTGCGGGATTTATTCTGTATTATGGGTGAAAATCCAGATAATTGGGATAATGACACCGTAATGATTGACCAGGGACTACAGATGAAAATGAGCTTATAGCTAACTCTGGTACTGCTATTGAGCTATGCATTGTCACTGCTAAATAAACAAATAAATAAATGATGGCAGTTGGATATGAGCGGTGGCTGTCAAAAGCATCAACATGCTTTATAATTATGGCATATGAGGACATCTTCAGTGAAACCGACGCACTCTTCAGAGTGCTCCAAAACAAAATCATGGACATGGGATTTTGTTGTGTGCGAATCCGCGATACAATTGGAGTGGTCCAACGCCAGAGACAGGAGTTTGACAGTTTCTATGAGTGATTTGAGCAGAAACGCGCCACACTCCAACTGACAGATGGCGGAAGAAGAGAGTCAGAGACGAGAGGAAACAAATGTTTCATAACATTCTGGACAAAATCCAAATTCAACTTGAAGTTAGATTTAATCATTTCGGTGAGCTAGCTTTCCTTGGTTTGGTCGATTGTACAACATTTAATGACATGTCACAACATTTTGATGACACCAAACTGCAGAGCCTGTTCAAATATGCCAAGTTCTTTGACTTTGTGAGACTAAAGGCTGATCTCATTGGACTGTACAGCTCACAAAGTGAGGAATTAATGTAAATCCCCTGGATAACTTCTCAGCTTTTTAGCCCAGAAGGATCTGATGCAGACTGTTCCTGAGGCGGCAAAGTTGCTACAGCTGGTGCTGACTATACCGGCTACAACAGCGTCCGTGGAAAGGTCGTTCTCTGCTCTGAAAAGACTAAAAACATACAGTCGGGATCGGACTGACCAAGGACGACTTTCATCCCTGGCAACCATCTCAATTGAGACAGAGAGACTTTTAAAACTAAAAGATGATAAGGAGGCCCTCTACAACAAAGTCACAGAGATCTTTGTCAAGAAGGATAGGAGAATGGACTTTTCAAGTAAAGGTAAGACCATTCACACTGCAGTACATTCTTTTATTTGTATTGAATGAGTATTTAATTAATTAAATACTAATACTAATTGTGGAATTGCTATAATAGCAAATGCGATCAAAGCTGTCGCACTGTACAGCCCTGTTAACATAATCTTCTGTTCCGACTATAAACAACGTGACTCTGCACAAACCCTCCATACATAGGTGGCGCACTTTACTGTAATAGGCCGGTACTATATAACAATTGGGTTCATACATTTGTAAATCTTCCAAGAAATTCCAAGAAATACAAGCAACGTATTGATCTACTATTTGATGAGGCTGTGCTCAGTCAGAAGCAAGTAGAACCAACAAGTCAGCGGGCAACCTGCCGGGTTAATCCCTTCCTCCCAGCAGATCAGAATCAAGCATTCTTAAATGAAGTAGAATAATATCAGGTAATTACCACTGGTAATAAGAAGGTAAATACAGAGGAACAACAGCTGAACTACTAAGAAAAACCTCCACTATTACCCATCAACTCTACTAAGTACTGTGTAGTTGTAACTGTTTTAGGTTGGTAATAACTCATATTTAACTTTGACTTCCTAGGAAAGTGGGCAACCAATTTTGTTGTGTCCACTACCTGATTACACCACTAGGTGCGCCCTACTGTTATGAAGTGTTTTGGTACTAGAGAAGTCGAACGACACGTGTAGAGATAGTCTAGGGCAGTGATTTTCAACCTTTTTTGAGCCGCGGCACACTTTTTACATCTACAAAATCCTGGGGCACACCACCAACCAAAATGACACAAAATGACACTCTAACACAGTACATATCATACATATTGTAGCGGCGATTTGTCCTCAATAAAACAATAACTTGAAAATTAAGAAATCAAACAAAGCAACGTAATCAAAATAGCTACTGAGGCACCAGGGGGGACAAACTTTTACGCAATGCAGGGGAAAGAGTCAACTGTCCAGTCGTGAATTTAGATTTCTGCAGGTTTATTTTCCGGTCTTCCAAGCAAACAAAACAAATGTGCAACAGTGTGAACCAGCAGCCTCACTCCTCTGTCTCTCTCGTACAGCTGGTAAAAAACCATGACCCTTCCCAGTGCTTACCTATGCCCGCCACCTCTATATATAGGCTAGTAATAACTTCAAAACAAAAGCATAAACAAACTCAAATTAACTAATTTATAATACAAACGAGAAAATAAACATAAAAGTCATTATTTTATGTTAAGCAAACAAATTAAATAGATGTTTTACAGTTAAATCTAAGAACTGCATAGCTCCAACACAGATAGTTAATAATATAATTTCTCAATGTATTTATACTCACTTAGTGTGAAACCTGGGCCTGTTTCGATGAACGCAAAATGGATATCCTGGCAGGAATGGTAGAAAGACACACACAAAGCTCTTCCTCAACAGCTCTCAGTCTCTCTCTGTTTTAATGTTTAAAGCCCATGGTGCAGGTTAACCGGAAGTTTCGATTAATGGATACATAAAGCACTCAAAATATATATAGAATTCATCAAATGTCTCCAAAATTGTGTTAAAGTCCAGTTTTTGTCGTTTTTTGTAGTAACGGGTGTTTTCTAACGTTGTTCGGTGGTGACGTCACGGTAGGGAGTCGTGGTGGAAGGTAGCCTCAGCCTAGTACTAGAACTATGGCGTCTAACTGGGATGAGGAAGAGGTGGCAAGAACCACAAATTACATTTATGATGGCCCACAGCCGTATAATTTCGAGCCTGTTAGACGTGAGGGGGCGAATGAGGAATTGCCGAGGATTGATGGCCGTCAAAGCCAATTAAATTCATGGTCAGAGGAGAATGGGTGGAGAGTTGGTGAGGTGTCCTGGTGAGTTGCTATCATTTAGCAATGCAGCAACGAGCGCTTGAGCTAGCCCCCCCCCCCCCCCCCCCCCCCGGATAAACCCTACGATTAGTTATCCCACGTTTTGATGGTTGCCTAATAGCTCCAGTAACTACCGGTACATATTTTGCCTAGTCTTTATTTCTAAGCTTTTACATATTCCTCCGGTGAAAGTGTTGTTGCAAACGTACCCGGTAGCCGCCGGTCACGTGGTCATGAATTCAGCGGTGATTATTTTCGATTCTACTCCTCGTGATTGATTGTCATTGACACCGTCAGGGTACCGCTTACCGAGAGAGGGAGAGTAGTAAGCGTGTCTGTGTCGCTGTGTTTGGCAGGTGTTTGTGTGGGCGGTGCCGTCCTATGGAATCTGTGGTGGAGCAACCCAGTATCACGCAATTGCGTGCTCCTGCGCACGAACGTTAATCTATTGAAGCGTGTTCCCGAGCACGATAGTCCGACTTTTTGCGTGTCACACAAAACGAAATGTAAACCAATGCATTCTGAATGGGAGTGTTCTAAGACAATTAACGTGCTCCACAAAACAGTAAGAGAGAGAGAGAAAGAGAGAGCGGGAGGGAAAGAGAGAGAGAGAGAGCGAGAGAGAGGCTTCAGAAAGGGTGTGCGCAGATAGTACAGTGCACCCTAGTTATGTTTATGCCAAAACCTATATATATAATTAGGCTGTGGAAATTGCAATAAGTTAAGAACACAACTTCGCACGTTGAGCACACAGCCGTGTGACTCGTTTATTTTGTAAAAAAGAAAACCGGAAAACAAAGCGTGCTGAAGGTAAACAAATCCAGCATGGTCTGTGACGTCATGAGACGCACGTAATCCTTAGGGACCGCGATCCCTGAACCACCAAGAACGTAAATGACATGCAGTAAACAACAACACAATTGAAAGAACAACACATAACGAAATACTGTAGGTGAATTATGTTACGGTCACTACAAGGCTATAATTATATTATTTAGCGTGTAATGAGACAATCTATAGCCAAATTGTCGAAGATGCCCGAGAATCTTCGGGGATATCAGCATGGGAAAACGTCGAATCAGACCCATGAAGGGGGGTGGGGGGGGGACACCTTAGTTGAAGGGGGGGGGGGGGGGGACACGTTTGTTGAGGGGGGGGGAGACACGTTTGTAGGGGGGGGGCACGCTCGACAACGAGAGTTGGTTTTTATTGAACGCTCGACAACGAGAGTTGGTTTTTATTGAACGAGACTTCAACACGGAACAGCTGCACGAAACGATGGTCACGTCACTCTCGGTGACGGTGTCGACAATAATGAACACACGAACAATGTTAATAGAACAACACACAACCACATAACATCCCGAACCCATTAACCCCACTTAATCCTAACAACAAAACAAGTTAACAAAAGCCCCATTTGTCAACTGAGAACCCCAATTCCCAGAATCCCCTGCGGCTCCGGAACACGGCGTAGCTTATATTAATCTTTATTATCTGAATGGGAAATGCAATATTTTAGGACAGATACACCATTAAACGCGTTTCTAATGACATTTCTAGCGAGAAATGTACATTTTCCTTACATAATCTTCAGTCAGTGAATGTGTATGATCTTTATTAATCTTTATTATCTGAATGGGAAATGCAATATTTTAGGACAGATACACCATTAAACGCGTTTCTAATGACTTTTCTAGCGAGAAATGTACATTTTCCTTACATAATCTTCAGTCAGTGAATGTGTATGATCTTTATTAATCTTTATTATCTGAATGGGAAATGCAATATTTTAGGACCGATTCACCGTTAAACGTGTTTCTAATAACATTTCTAGCGAGAAATATACTTTTTACTTGAATAATCTTCAGTCAGTGATTGTGTCTGATCTTTAGTTTTATAGTAATTAGGATTTGATCGGCTCGCTCCCATGTTTCAACGACGTCAGGTTGCTTTCGCTAAACTAGCAGCTCACGTGCTTCCTGCGTTTGTGTTATTAAACTGTTACTTTATGTAACTTTTAATGATATCATCTTGTTAGAAACACGTATATCTGAGAGCCAACCCAGTCGCCAAAAGCATACGTTGACAGTGTACTTTTCGTGAACACTGGATTACGTCGCATTTCAACATAAAATAGCGTGTTATACACACACACACACGCACGCACACGCACAGACACACACACACAAGCACACACAAGCACACACACGCACGCACAGACACACAGACACAGACACACACACACACACACACACACACACGCACACACGCACACGGTGCATTTCGCTGCTAAAACAACAACAAAAACATATTCCCTCAAATATTATTACTTTCAAAACGTTGGGCAAAATGGCCAATAATATCATTTTTTATTTGGGATGCTTCTAGGACATTTTGGGTGGATTTTGAACGGTATGTGGGGGGCACGTTTTTTGCAGGACCTGGCAACCCTGCGCTGTTGCCCGAGATCTGGATCCACCCCGGCGTGGTGCCGTCTCCTTTTGACCTTTTGACCCCAGACTTCTGGGGGAATAGCTGAATCAATTCATTAGTCAATCAGAAGCATGTAAATATCGTCCCGGTGGCGTAAGAGGACGAACAAGGTGTCCTTCAACATCTACGCTTCCAAGAGATTGCAACGGTGCCACACATGAGCATATTCGAACATGTTTAATGGTAGTAATTAGCTGTCGAAATTGGAGGCCTTAATCAATACTGAGCAGCTATTGATTTGCTTCCCGATAAAGATTTGTCACAAATGACATGTTATTTAGCATCTACACGTTGAGCTGAGTCCAATGACACCAAGAACGACACTCTAGCTAATGGTAACATGTGTTTTACATGGTACACCTAGGTCTAGGACATGATCTCGGTGTAGCAAGAGGCCGAGCTTGATCTCATTGGACTCAGCTTAACGTGTAGATGCTAATTGTCATGTCATCTGTCAAAAATCTCCATCGGGAAGCAAATCTATAGCTGGTCATTATTGATAAAGGCCTCCAAAATCGACAGCTAATTACTACCCCGAAACATATTCAAATATGATCATGTGTGGCACTGTTGCAATCGTCTCGAAACGTAGATGTCAAAGGACACCTTGTTTGCTCTGTTGCACCACCGGGAAGATATTTTCATACTTCTAATGGATTGATTCATGTTTTAAGGTTCTCGGAGTGAGACTTTAAGTGGCTGCAGCAGAAGTGTTGAGACGAAAGATTATATCAAGAGATTTATAGAATATTCCCATTCACATTATGATTCTTCGTCGTAACATCCGACCAAACATCCTTTACATTCACAGAGCGAAGATTATGAAAGTCCAGGCTCAGCAAGTGCTCCATCTCGTTGCACCTGCACCCAGCGGCTCGCTTGCAAGATTTTGGCCTGAAGTTCTTCCCAGACCAACACCCTAGCCATCCAACATGCATATCTGAGAATCAGGCCTCTCTTTAATAATGACAAAAAGTTATGAGAGAAACACACATTAACTTTTTGTTATCTCATAAGCGGCGTGGTGCCGGCTCCTTTTGACCTTTTGACCCCCGACTTCAAAAACGTGGCCACAGGCCAGCTGTGTCTACACACCTTTAGCCACAAATGTACACCTCCATCCCACAAAAAATGGGGACTAGAAACTAACCTCTGTCTTACTGTACTGTTGGAGGTCACTCCCCTTTGCCGACCTTTTCGAGATAGCTAGGGATGCTAAAATGTTTACACACATTTCCCGGGGCCCCGTGTACGACATATCCGAGATTTGGAATTCGGAAATGGAGTGTCATTTGGACAAAGCCCCTCAGAAGTGTAGCCTGCAAGACCTAATGGTTCAGAATGTGGTGGAAAAACAGTTTTTGAGATAGGAAGGTCCTACCGCCCTGAAATTTTAATACCTTATTCTAGGGCCTAACTGGGACCTCCGCACCGAAACTTGGCCCGGTCGGACCCCGAGGGCAGGCCTGCCCTCGGGGTCTGACCGGGCCAAGTCTCGGGCAGGAAGGGCCCCCCCTTCCTGCCCTCGGGGTCCGACCGGGCCAAGTTTCGGTGCGGAGGTCCCAGTTAGGCCCTAAAATAAGGTATTAAAATTTCAGGGCGGTAGGACCTTCCTATCTCAAAAACTGTTTTTCCACCACATTCTGAACCATTAGGCCTTGCAGGCTACACTTCTGAGGGGCTTTGTCCAAATGACACTCCATTTGGGAAAACTTTTTTTCTCTAAGGGCTAGAACTCCAAATCTCGGATATGTCGTACACGGGACCCCGGGAAATGTGTGTAAACATTTTAGCATCCCTAGCTATCTCGAAAAGGTCGGCAAAGGGGCGTGACCTCCAACAGTACAGTAAATGTACACAAGACAGAGGTTAGTTTCTAGTCCCCATTTTTTGTGGGATGGAGGTGTACATTTGTGGCTAAAGGTGTGTAGACACAGCTGGCCTGTGGCCACGTTTTTGAAGTCGGGGGTCAAAAGGTCAAAAGGAGCCGGCACCACGCCGCTTATGAGATAACAAAAAGTTAATGTGTGTTTCTCTCATAACTTTTTGTCATTATTAAAGAGAGGCCTGATTCTCAGATATGCATGTTGGATGGCTAGGGTGTAGGTCTGGGAAGAACTTCAGGCCAAAATCTTGCAAGCGAGCCGCTGGGTGCAGGTGCAACGAGATGGAGCACTTGCTGAGCCTGGACTTTCATAATCTTCGCTCTGTGAATGTAAAGGATGTTTGGTCGGATGTTACGACGAAGAATCATAATGTGAATGGGAATATTCTATAAATCTCTTGATATCATCTTTCGTCTCAACACTTCTGCTGCAGCCACTTAAAGTCTCACTCCGAGAACCTTAAAATATGAATCAATCCATTAGAAGTATGAAAATATCTTCCCGGTAGTGCAACAGAGCAAACAAGGTGTCCTTTGACATCTACGTTTCGAGACGATTGCAACAGTGCCACACATGATCATATTTGAATATGTTTCGGGGTAGTAATTAGCTGTCGATTTTGGAGGCCTTTATCAATAATGACCAGCTATAGATTTGCTTCCCGATGGAGATTTTTGACAAATTACATGTTAATTAGCATCTACACGTTAAGCTGAGTCCAATGAGATCAAGCTCGGCCTCTTGCTACACCGAGATCATGTCCTAGACCTAGGTGTACCATGTAAAATACATGTTACCATTAGCTAGAGTGTCGTTCTTGGTGTCATTGGACTCAGCTCAACGTGTAGATGCTAAATAACATGTCATTTGTGACAAATCTTTATCGGGAAGCAAATCAATAGCTGCTCAGTATTGATTAAGGCCTCCAATTTCAACAGCTAATTACTACCATTAAACATGTTCGAATATGCTCATGTGTGGCACCGTTGCAATCTCCTGGAAGCGTAGATGTTGAAGGACACCTTGTTCGTCCTCTTACGCCACCGAGACGATATTTACATGCTTCTGATTGACTAATGAATTGATTCAGCTATTCCCCCAGAAGTCTGGGGTCAAAAGGTCAAAAGGAGACGGCACCACGCCGAGGTGGATCCAGATCTCGGGCAACAGCGCAGGGTTGCCAGGTCCTGCAAAAAAACGTGCCCCCCACATACCGCTCAAAATCCACCCAAAATGTCCTAGAAGCATCCCAAATAAAAAATTATATTATTGGCCATTTTGCCCAACGTTTTGAAAGTAATAATATTTGAGGGAATATTTTTTTGTTGTTGTTTTAGCAGCGAAATGCACCGTGTGCGTGTGTGTGCGTGTGTGTGTGTGTGTGTGTGTGTGTGTGTGTGTGTCTGTGTGTGTCTGTGTGTGCGTGTGTGTGCTTGTGTGTGCTTGTGTGTGTGTGTGTCTGTGCGTGTGCGTGCGTGTGTGTGTGTGTATAACAGGCTATTTTATGTTGAAATGCGACGTGATCCAGTGTTCACGAAAAGTACACTGTCAACGTATGCTTTTGCCGACTGGGTTGGCTCTCAGATATACGTGTTTCTAACAAGATGATATCAATAAAAGTTACATAAAGTAACAGTTTAATAGCACAAACGCAGGAAGCACGTGAGCTGCTAGTTTAGCGAAAGCAACCTGACGTCGTTGAAAGATGCGAGCGAGCCGATCAAATCCTAATTACTATAAAACTAAAGATCAGACACAATCACTGACTGAAGATTATGCAAGTAAAAAGTATATTTCTCGCTAGAAATGTTATTAGAAACACGTTTAACGGTGAATCGGTCCTAAAATATTGCATTTCCCATTCAGATAATAAAGATTAATAAAGATCATACACATTCACTGACTGAAGATTATGTAAGGAAAATGTACATTTCTCGCTAGAAAAGTCATTAGAAACGCGTTTAATGGTGTATCTGTCCTAAAATATTGCATTTCCCATTCAGATAATAAAGATTAATAAAGATCATACACATTCACTGACTGAAGATTATGTAAGAAAAATGTACATTTCTCGCTAGAAATGTCATTAGAAACGCGTTTAATGGTGTATCTGTCCTAAAATATTGCATTTCCCATTCAGATAATAAAGATTAATATAAGCTACGC
This sequence comes from Gadus chalcogrammus, assembly GCF_026213295.1. Lineage (NCBI taxonomy): Eukaryota > Metazoa > Chordata > Actinopteri > Gadiformes > Gadidae > Gadus > Gadus chalcogrammus. Next base: position 22,577,791 of record NC_079415.1, on the reverse strand, counting down.
CGTGTTCCGGAGCCGCGGGGGATTCTGGGAATTGGGGTTCTCAGTTGACAAATGGGGCTTTTGTTAACTTGTTTTGTTGTTAGGATTAAGTGAGGTTAATGGGTTCGGGATGTTATGTGGTTGTGTGTTGTTCTATTAACATTGTTCGTGTGTTCATTATTTTCGACACCGTCACCGAGAGTGACGTGACCATCGTTTCGTGCAGCTGTTCCGTGTTGAAGTCTCGTTCAATAAAAAACAACTCTCGTTGTCGAGCGTGCCCCCCCCTACAAACGTGTCTCCCCCCCCCTCAACAAACGTGTCCTCCCCCCCCCCCCCCCCCCCATTCAACTAACGTGTCCCCCCCCCCCCCCCCCCCCCTTCATGGGTCTGATTCGCCGATTTCCCATGCTGATATCCCCGAAGATTCTCGGGCATCTTCGACAATTTGGCTATAGATTGTCTCATTACACGCTAAATAATATAATTATAGCCTTGTAGTGACCGTAACATAATTCACCTACAGTATTTCGTTATGTGTTGTTCTTTCAATTGTGTTGTTGTTTACTGCATGTCATTTACGTTCTTGGTGGTTCAGGGATCGCGGTCCCTAAGGATTACGTGCGTCTCATGACGTCACAGACCATGCTGGATTTGTTTACCTTCAGCACGCTTTGTTTTCCGGTTTTCTTTTTTACAAAATAAACGAGTCACACGGCTGTGTGCTCAACGTGCAAAGTTGTGTTCTTAACTTATTGCAATTTCCACAGCCTAATTATATATATAGGTTTTGGCATAAACATAACTAGGGTGCACTGTACTATCTGCGCACACCCTTTCTGAAGCCTCTCTCTCGCTCTCTCTCTGTCCCTCCCGCTCTCTCTTTCTCTCTCTCTCGTACCGTTTTGTGGAGCACGTTAATTGTCTTAGAACACTCCCATTCAGAATGCATTGGTTTACATTTCGTTTTGTGTAACACGCAAAAAGTCGGACTATCGTGCTCGGGAACACGCTTCAATAGATTAACGTTCGTGCGCAGGAGCACGCAATTGCGTGATACCGGGTTGGGTGGAGAGCTTGTGCTGTAGGGAAGTGAGTGCGTTTTGGTCGCTGGTCGAGAAGCTCAGCCCAAGACCAGCCGATGTGACATGCCTCACTCAGCATCCAGGATTTGATGCATGCTGCCTGAATCCGTTTGTGCTGAAGATAGCGTACACACATTTCAAGCAGGATCATGGTCCCCTTCAAGCCAGCACGCACGAGTATGTTCATTGTTTGTTTACTTTAGCATTCTTTTTATAGAGTCCTATGAACCAACTTAAACAGTTATAGGCGACTAGAGATGTGTTGCATAGACAATAAACATGCATGAAAATAAATTATTTTCCAACCTATTTCCCTAGGCAATACCGGTACAATGCATACAGGCAGGCTATACGCTGGGCTTATGGAGTTCTTGGCTTGCATATAAGGAAGCCTCTACCCTCCTGTCTGGTTTCAGCCATCAGGCAACAATTTCAGAGTGGTGACCAGACCTATCATGGCTTTCAATGGCCTTGTTTGGATGAAGAATAAAAACCATATTGGCACGTACAACATGAATACAATTATTTTTCAGTTCAAGAATTAATTCATGCTTGTTGTGTTGCGATCGCTCAACCGCCCTTAAAATGTTATAAAATACACAGAACATGTGAATTCATATAAAAACAGTTTATTAGGTCATCCCAAGTAATGGGGATCGATTACTGAAAAAAGGGACAGGTTGAAAGTCCTGATAAAGTAAACAAATCAAGAAAAAAAGGGTTAGGCACAAAGAAACCAACATAAAATAGTGTGGTCTTACCTGAGGGTCAGCACTCACACAGCACATTCTCTCACTCACTCACGGACACATACATGCAATGATATCACATAGAGCAGACGCATAGTGATCCAAGAGAAAAGCGCACACAGAGGTCCCTTTCGGATTTTTACAATTTTTTTTATGAATTATGGGGCAAATGGAGCTGTAAAGGAATGATTTGTGCACACAACTAAGTAAAAAACCCAAGCAATAAAAACAAAACATGCGACATGCAGTGAGGCGGTAACCATGGTGATGTTGATAAAGGAATGAATGGGTTACAGCTATAAATAACCAAGAGATAATGTTAGTCGACAGAGATGTTAGGGTCAGCGCAAGGGGTTAAAAAGTAAGGTTATAATAAACTTCCTGGAACAATCAAAAAACCCAAGCAATAAACAGCACACAAAGAGAAAACAAAACATGCGGCATACAGAAAACCACCACCAAATAAAATAAAATATACTTACTATATACATATATACATATTCACAACTAAATGATTGGCCTGTGTGGGAAAAAAACTATTCTAATTAAATTTTTTGTAGCGTGACTGCTGGGCTAGATAGAGGCTGACGGCCTCCTCCTTGGGAATTTGTTGGAAGGATTTGGCGATTGGGGCGGGTGCACAGGCTGACAAATTGGCGCTAACCTCTTGAAGAGCCTCGGGTGAATCCATGTAGCTCTCCCGAAGGGCCTTGATTAATGACGTTGCATAACCTGCAGACATAATAATGATAAAATACTGTATAAAGATCGATGTCACAGATGTCTTGTGCGTAAATGTCAAAATATGATAGAACTGCATGACACTGCCTACCGTATGAGGCCTTCTCTTTGATGGGAACAACTACCCAGGCACCTTTTCTGAAACGTGGATATCGCACGCTATACCTCTCCAAACCATCGCTTCTTCGTGCAGTCTCTCTGTTCGCATTATAGTTGTAATGCAGCGCCGCTAAGAGAAGCCTACAGAATAACACATTTGAGAACACTTTCGAAACCTGGTGTATGTATGATCAAATACGGCATTGTTATTCCATTGGACAGCACTGACCTGCTATACATGCCATGGTATGAAAACCCAGTGTGCTTGGGCGCGAAGTGCAGGATCAGGGAGTGGAAGGCTTCAAGGGAGTAAGACTGGTGCTGCGGAGACAGCTGTCGAACATCCTTCAGTAAGGATGTCCTTGTGATGATACCCTCCAGTTTTACTGCTACCATTGAGCCTGCAAGAGACCAAGATAGGTAGGCACACACACAGCAGACATACAAATAGACAGATTTTTTTTCTCCAGTGGAAACACACATGAAATTGTCCTGCATATGAATTATAGCAAACATATTTACAGTAAACAGAATGTTATGAGATCCCCAGAGTATGAAATAATGATTTAAATGGAAACCCCGTAGAGCATGCATAATGCCACATACTGTGTACTGTACCTGGTTCCAGCCACTCTTTATCTCGTTGATCCCCCTCCAGAGGCAGTGGCGGAGCCACGTGGTGGCCAGGGGTGGCCGTGGCCACCATTGGTCAAACTTCGGCCACCCCGCAGGCCACCCCTACGACCGGGCCAAAAAAAAAAAAAATCGAAACGCTATTTTCGCATAGCTGTCGTTCCCTTAAGGACGCATTTTACTGCAACACAAAACGGGAGCTTCCAATGCGAGTAGAGTTTACTTCTTTGTGATTGAATTACCAGCAGCCACAGATGCAACATTGTAGCGTGTGAAAACCGCAAAATTCTGCCGTGTCCATGTATGGGCAGATTTAGAATAATTAGTTGCAAAATGTTGCAAATTCAACGTCGGTATTCTTTCTTCTCTATGCATAGCGCATCTCGTCGATTAGGCTGTTTCGTGCTGCCAGCCTTTTAGTGAGATCAGAGAGTGTTGAGAAGGACAGTACCAAAATATCTTTGGTAAGATGGATATAAGAGAGACCCGCAGTGAATTCAACCCGGTCCACTTGACATCGGGTAGGTGCATGACAGGTAGGCCTACCGTAAAACGTAAATAGCCCGGGCTATTTGTTTTCTATCACTGAACTTTCGAACAAAACTGTTGCTCAGCAACGATGGGAAATAGCCTATCAAATGTATTATTTAAACCAGTATGAATATTACCGTAGGCCTACATGTTTACTGGCAATTGAATAACGCCTGCCCTGCACACAAACACAGGCACGCACGCACACGCAGTGCGTGCCTGTGTGGTAATCGGGAGAGTTGGGAGAATTCACTGTGGCCCGTTAACTTTTCGGGGGGTGCCGGGTCAACATCGCAACCAATTCGATTTTGTCTAGAGGGGAGTAACTGAGCGCCCCCTCCCGAATATACAGCCCAGGTCTGCCTTGAACTGCGATTGGTCAGAAAGACGTAACAGCTAATGACAACATTGAACTCTCATGCAGGCTCGAACAGAGTGACACACAAACACACACACACACACACAAAGTTTTTCACCCACTCCGTATCCAGCTTGTTCCATGGTTAAAGCACCCAGGCTACTATGCGGCGAGCTGGGGCTCTCATGTTCCCCCCTGCGGTGTATTCCTTGTCCGCATCCCCTGCCATCCAGTTGTCATACGATTCATGCAGACTGGTTTTGAACGGCTGATTCCATGGATGTACTTTGTGTGTGCCGTGTTTTCCCGGCGATGTGGCGAAGCTGTATGGTTATGCTGTTGAGAGCTTAAATAAATGCACTATATAAGTTGACTATGAACAATTATTGAAGTTTAACATTTTCTTCAGCAAATTTGACAACTGACAGATACAATATTGTAGCCAGTGAAAATCTCAAAAAAAAAATGAGACACCAAAATAATGGACTTATTTTCTCTAGATGTACCCTCTAGATGGGTATGTTTAAGTTAACTCCAGGATTGGGGACTGGGACTACTAGAATAGTTAGAATAAACTAGTCGTTTTTTCCGCTGCCTGGTATGTCAGCGGTATGAAAAGGCCTAATACTATCAGGTAAAGCCGACTTTAGATGCTTAATGAAAACAATCATGTTTCTGATTTATGTGGCCACCACTATGAGAATTTTGGTCCCAGTCTGGCCACCCCTATAAAATGATTCTGGCTCCGCCACTGTCCAGAGGGGCATGAGCGCAACTGGAGAAGGCAGGGGTGTCATGTTCGTGGATGTCCTGAATGTGATTCACCAAGCTTCTCCATTTGGCTGGATTGCCATCTGGGGTTGAGGCTGCAGTCCAGTACAGGTGGTTCACTATGGCTGGCCTCCACAACTGTAGTTGTTCACACTGTCTGTCTTTTGAGGCTGTATCCAAGGCCTTCCCCAGACCTGGTTTAGAACAAATGGTATTAATCAAAATGCAATAACAAAAACTGCTTAAACGTTCCAACAATGGATACATACTTTTCCCAATGTGCCAGACATCAAAATAATGCTGTGTCCCTTCAGGGCACAACTCTTCTCTCACCCATTTGGCAACTTAAGGAGTAAAGAGCAAACTTTTGTGGATGCTTGCACTGTCTGGCCCTCAGTGCATCAGCAAAGCACAAACGTCCAGCCTCAGTGAAATTCATAAATCGACATTCTTTTTTTTTTTGTAAATACCTGGCGATGTCTGTCTGTGATGAGGGTTGACAAATGCAGGTCGTTCCGCCTCAGCAAGCCGATGCTGCGCTTGAGCCCCTCTATCTCACACAAAGAGCTGTTGGGGACCACTGAGCTCTGCAACATAATATAAGTGTAAGTGTAGAATGGTGGTGGAGGTGAAGGTGGCGTGATGCATAATAAAGCCCTATGCATGGTTGTACACGTGGAAAAGTGCTATATTAAGATGCAGTCCATTTAACAAATTGCAGAGAGTTCATTTCTTTCTGTCTAATAACATCAGGCTTACCTGAACAAGCTGAACATCAACCACCTTGTTTACTCTGTCCTCTATCAACGTGTAGGAGCCGTACTTTGCACAGTGCCCTGGAGAATCTGACCTGGGGATAATTAGAAATTAAAATTATGTTTCAAGTTTTTAATAACCAGTGTCTGTAAAGACAATCCACCATGACATCTGCAAATGTAAACTAAAGCCGCCCTACATGATAACAAATAAAACAAAAATGTGCAACTGGTCTATGAGCTCGCGCACAAACAAAGTGTGGAGAACAGTAGTAGTATACAAAATTAACAATGACATGAGATTATTAAAGTTCATACCCCTTAGTGGCAGCTAGCATAGAATCAACAAATTCTGCTTTACCTGCAGTCACCAGCAACAACTAGGCCTCCATCCATTGCCTTGAGGTCACTAAAATTCTTGGCCTGCTCGTTCTGCCAGGCCAGAATGATGACGGGGATGGTGTAACGGCGCTGATGGCGAAAGAAAGTGCTTGCGCTGATGCACTGAAGGCCAAACAGGGTCATCATCCGTAATGTCTGGGTGGCCAAACATCCAGAGAAATGGATGGCCCCGCTTAAAAGGAGGTTACAGGTTGGCATATTCCTGTTTAGGATCGGCTGGTTTTGCCAGAAACGCTGGTAGCAACATGCACAGACCTATTTAGAAAAAAAAACATGACCAGTAGTGTATAACACTCAAATATGATGGCATCATAAACTCACAGACTAAAAAAAAGCCTGGTACATACATTGCAAATTAACTGGAAAGACAAATTTGAAAAAGAAGCAACGTCAGCACCAACCAAGCTAGCCATTATAAATCCACAAGATATTAGACTGTTATAGCAACTAATGTGGATTGGAGGATGCACTGATCACTTGCAATGAGCAAGTGAGATAAGTGAGATAATAAGATATTCTGATTTTCTAATCAGATATGGCCTGCAGTGTAAACAAAACCCTACCTGCTCTATTTTAACAAATGTTCCTTCCTGCTGCACGATTCTACTATCTGACTTCTCACAACAGGCCGGACAGATGGCAAACAGGGCCATGAGCTCCTCTTGGCAAACAATGAATTTGTCAATGCCACTACAACAAAAAAGAGGGGGGGGGGGTGTCAGTCAAACTACAGATGCACGAAAATGAAAATTCAAAGTTGGTCTATGTTGGCTTTAAATCATCTCACTTTTGGTGGGGGTCACAAGTTTGAGATGGCTCCTCACACAACACCTCCTCATCCTCCTCAGACATCTGGTCTCCTGGTACCCATGATGCATCACTGATGACAGAGAGATCATCTTCTCCATCCGTTGGGTCAGGACTAGTGACGGGGGTGAAAGTTTGTGTCCCCATGCTGACCATCTTGGGCTTCAGGTTCACTTGCACAGCTGTGGCAAAGTCAATAAACATACCCAAACATATGACAATCATGGCAAATCTAAGCGGTTATGTTTTGATCTAGGTTATGTATTAATTTTAGCAATGTGTTTGGAAATGTCCTGCATGCATATAATTTGGCAACGTATGTTTTAGACAGCATATCAACCACTAAAAAAATAACAAGATTTACCGTGAGACCTTCCAAGGGGCTTCAAAATACACTGTGTCCCAGTGTCACAAGTGGAGTAGGACAAGGGGTCCTCTACCGTAGCAGCATTGACACTGTCCGTGGTCTCACACGGTGAGGCATCTGTCAACTTCTTGCGTAAATAAATTAGTGTCAGCGACACGGTCACGTCTAAATCAAACACACACACACTGTTGTGAAAGCCGCTTGATGAGCGCCAGTGATCCAAACACTAGCCATGGCGCTTTCTAGTTAGATATGACAAGCTTTTGGAAATTTACTTCAGGACAATTTTGTTTTGGTTCATATTCATGAATCACGAAATGTTCAGACTGATCATGAGTCATGACTGTAGTGGAGGCGGTGTCAAAGGGAATACGGTATGTAGTATACACAGGGCTAGCTAACGCACAGCTTGTAAACATTAGCATGAGGCTTACCATAGCCAGCTCTCGCTTGCGGCTGGCGGCACTGATCTTGGTGCCTCTCGGTCTCGGGGCAGGGCAGGCAGAGAGATGCGTGTGCACAGAAGGCACGGCGTTCGGAATAAGCTGTGCCAGCCTCTTTAACCCGAGAGATACCATCCTGACATCCCCTTGGTCGTAATCTTCCTCCGTGAAATGAGCGCTGCAGACCTTGGAGTTCTTTGTGACCGAGGGAATAGAAAAATCTGCCCGTCTAACGCGGACAAACTGTACCCACTGTCTGAGGGTTGCCTTGTCCTTCGGAAAGGCATGGACCCTGTGTCCTGTTCTGCTAGAGTTATTACACCCAGCACAAACACAGTTGTACACCATTCTAAAGCTACACCTACCTACCCACCTACCTAACTCGCTATGCTATGCTATCTGTCTGTCTGTCTCCCTATCTCTCGGTCTATATCTATATCGGTCTATATTATCTATCTATGCTGTCTATCTCTATCTATCTATATGTCTATCCATCTATCTATCTAGGCTATCTATATATGTATCTATGTATCTCTTACTTATCTATCTCTTATCTCTCTCGTACTCTCTACTCTCAATGGGTCTCGAAGGGCTACGTCTGTCGTCTCCCTACCGTGACGTCATGCAACGCCTTCCGGGAGAAATGAGAAGCTATCGCAAACCGCTGCAATATGACCCACTTTTTCGTATTAAATTCCGTTTTGTGACACCCAACAACATTAAATACAATTGGTAACCATTAAAATGTTTATTACCAACAAGTAAATGGCGCAAATCCGAAAAAAAATAAAACCTGCACCATGGCCTTTAATTACCATTAGGGCTGGCCCGAATGCCATTTTCAGGCTTCGAGTACTCGTTGGTTTTTCCGAGTGAATATTCGAATACTCGTTCCAGAAAAAAACACCATCAAAAACACCATTTATAATCCCTATATACTCCCTGGAACCGATTTTTACAGTATCTGAATATTTAATAGCTTTTGATCGTTAAGTAGTAGGCCTAAGTAGGTTGAAGTTCTTTAGTTTTTCCCCGTGTAAGCGAACAGCTGTTGATCCGTTCCAAATTATCTGTCCTCTGCCATCTCAGCCCTTACGGGAGCTTTTCAATTCATCCTGGAACGTGCATCTTTTCAGGGAATTTGTACAATAAATCCATAACAAATACTGAATATTGATTGTCTTATGTGTCCATATTATATCCATTATATTGACCGGGCATTCCCAAGGCTATAAACCGCGCCTTTTTTCCCATTTTTCGATTGGCTTGCTGCAGAGCGTCTTGGGGTATTCCCAAGACGCAAGCCAGTCACAGTTGATTGGCGCGGCGCTGTACAGCGAACGTAAACAAACACTAAGGTTAGCATTTTGTCAAGTATTACTTTTCCTCCCGAGATCCCGCTAATGTTATGTTATAAAGTAAAGGGAAACAAGCAACCTGGTCTCACAGGAATCCGTGAAATGACTACGGACGAATAACTCGAAATCCGTGGACACATCACAGAAACACGCCGATTTCCGTGATGTGGCCACGGAATTCGCTCCAATGCAAGTTGATGACGCTGATGTTCCGTGGCTCACACACGGATCCCCGTTTCAACGAGCGAGTCGACCACGGGGGCTTAACTCAAAACCCGGGGTGGTCTCACTGAAACAGTTAAATTGTCCTTGTTGTGTCCACGGAAGTTGCTCCAATGCAAGTAAATGACAATGATATTCCGTGGTACACACACAGATTCCCGTTTCAATCTGTGTGTGTGCTCCCGTTTCAATCTGTGTGTGTGCCACATTTGACCACAGCGGGGGCTTAACTCAAAATCCGTGGTGGTCTGACGGAATCACTTCAATTGTCCGTGATGTGGCCACGGAATTTGCTCCAATGCAAGTAAATTATACTGTTATTCCGTGGCTCACACACGGATATCGACGTGTTTCCGTGATGTGGCCACGGATTTCGAGTTAAGCGTCCGACCGTAGTCATTTCACGGATTCCTGTGAGACCATGTTGCGCATAGCCTACCTAGGGTGCACTGTACTTTCTGCCACACCCCTTCTGAAGCGAGCGCGCTCTCTCTCTCTCTCTCTCTCTCTCTCTCTCTCTCTCTCTCTCTCTCTCTCTCTCTCTCTCTCTCTCTCTCTCTCTCTCTCTCGTGTGTGAGCCACGGAATAACAGTGTCATTTACTTGCATTGGGGCAAATTCCGTGGCCACATCACGGACGATTTAAGTGATTCCGTGAGACCAACACGGACTGTGAGTTAAGCGCCCGTGGTCGACTCGCTCGTTGAAACGGGGATCCGTGTGTGAGCCACGGAATAACATTGTCATTTACTTGCATTGGAGTCAATTCCGTAGCCACATCACGGACAATTTAAGTGATTCCGTGAGACCACCACGGACTGTGAGTTAAGCGCCCGTGGTCGACTCGCTCGTTGAAACGGGGATCCGTGTGTGAGCCACGGAATAACAGTGTCATTTACTTGCATTGGAGCAAATTCCGTGGCCACATCACGGACAATTTAAGTGATTCCGTGAGACCACCACGGACTGTGAGTTAAGCGCCCGTGGTCGACTCGCTCGTTGAAACGGGGATCCGTGTGTGAGCCACGGAATAACAGTGACATTTACTTGCATTGGAGCCAATTCCGTAGCCACATCACGGACAATTTAAGTGATTCCGTCAGACCAGCACGGATTTTGAGTCAAGCCCCCGCCGTGGTCAACTTTGGCACACACACAGATTGAAACAGGAATCTGTGTGTGTGTGCCACAGAATATCAGTGTCATTTACTTGCATTGGAGCAAATTCCGTGGCCACATCACGGACGATTTAAGTGATTCCGTGAGACCAACACGGACTGTGAGTTAAGCACCCGTGGTCGACTCGCTCGTTGAAACGGGGATCCGTGTGTGAGCCACGGAATAACAGTGTCATTTACTTGCATTGGAGCCAATTCCGTGGCCACATCACGGACAATTTAAGTGATTCCGTGAGACCACCACGGACTTTGAGTTAAGCGCCCGTGGTCGACTCGCTCGTTGAAACGGGGATCCGTGTGTGAGCCACGGAATAACAGTGACATTTACTTGCATTGGAGCCAATTCCGTAGCCACATCACGGACAATTTAAGTGATTCCGTGAGACCACCACGGACTGTGAGTTAAGCGCCCGTGGTCGACTCGCTCGTTGAAACGGGGATCCGTGTGTGAGCCACGGAATAACAGTGTCATTTACTTGCATTGGAGCAAATTCCGTGGCCACATCACGGACGATTTAAGTGATCGTCCGTGAGACCACCACGGACTTTGAGTTAAGCGCCCGTGGTCGACTCGCTCGTTGAAACGGGGATCCGTGTGTGAGCCACGGAATAACAGTGACATTTACTTGCATTGGAGCCAATTCCGTAGCCACATCACGGACAATTTAAGTGATTCCGTCAGACCAGCACGGATTTTGAGTCAAGCCCCCGCCGTGGTCAACTTTGGCACACACACAGATTGAAACAGGAATCTGTGTGTGTGTGCCACGGAATATCAGTGTCATTTACTTGCATTGGAGCAACTTCCGTGGACACATCAAGGACAATTTAAGTGTTTCAGTGAGACCACCACGGGTTTTGAATTAATCCCCGGGGTCGACTCGCTCGTTGAAACGGGGATCCGTGTGTGAGCCACGGAACATCAGTGTCATTAACTTGCATTGGAGCGAATTCCGTGGCCACATCACGGAAATCGGCGTGTTTCCGTGATGTGGCTACGGATTTTGAGTTAAGCGTCCGTAGTCATTACACGGATTCCTGTGAGACCAGGTTGTCACATTGTGGGTCCCATAGGAAATACAGGTCATTATTTAACAATACAACAATGAACATATATCTTGTTATCATACAATCATATGGTCAAACAACACACAAACAAAAGTATCCATAGAAATCCTAAGCTAATACCCTTCGGTTATGTGCTACAAGGTCATACAATTTTCCACATGTGCAAAAGTAAAGTCAAAATTGGTAGTCATAATACAATTTTAAAAATTCAAAATGATTGATAGGCTAGCCTCTCCTGGAACCGTCACCTTATCGTGGTGGAGAGGTTTGCGTGTCCCTGTGAACCTGAGAGCTGTGTTGTCTGGAGCCTTGTGCTCCTGGTAGGGTCTCTCATGGCAGAGTGGTCTCAGGTGAGGGGCCAGACTAAGAATGGTTCAAAAAACTCCAATGAACGAAAAAAGAGGAGATGTGACCCGGCCCGGAGGAAGCCCGGGGCCCCCGTCTGGAGCCAGGCCCAGACGGAGGGCTCGATGGCGAGCGCCTGGTGGCCGGGTTTGCCACGGAGCCCGGTCGGGCACAGCCCGAACAAACTACGTGGCACCCCCCCTCTCTTCATCCCATGGGCCCACCACCTGTGGGAAGACCCGTTGGGGTCGGGTGCGCAGCCACATGGGTGGCAGCGAAGGTCAGGGGTCTCGACGGACCAGACCCGGGCGGCAGAAGCTGGCTCTGGGGACCTGGAACGTCACCTCGCTGTGGGGAAAGGAACCGGAGCTTGTGAGGGAGGTGGAGCGCTATCAGTTAGATCTGGTGGGGCTTACCTCCACGCACAGTCTCAGCTCTGGTACCGTACTCCTGGATAAGGGTTGGACTCTATTCTTCTCCGGAGTTGCCGAGGGCGTGAGGCGCCGGGCGGGTGTGGGGATACTCATAAATCCCCGGCTGAGCGCCGCGGTGTTGGAGTTTACCCCGGTAGACGAGAGGGTCGCCTCCCTGCGCCTAAGGGTTGTAGGGGGGAAAACTCTGACTGTTGTTTGTGCGTATGCACCAAACAGCAGCTCAGAGTACTCGGCCTTCTTGGAGACCCTGAATGGAGTCCTGTATGGGGCTCCAGTAGGGGACTCCGTAGTTCTGCTGGGAGACTTCAACGCCCACGTGGGCAACGATGGAGACACCTGGAGAGGCGTGGTGGGGAGGAACGGCCTCCCTGATCTAAACCCGAGCGGTCGTTTGTTATTGGACTTCTGTGCTAGTCATGGATTATCCATAACAAACACCATGTTCGAACATAAGGGTGCTCATAAGTGTACCTGGTACCAGAGTACCCTAGGCCGAAGATCGATGATCGATTTCGTGATCGTGTCATCTGATCTGAGGCCGCATGTTTTGGACACTCGGGTAAAGAGAGGGGCGGAACTGTCAACCGACCACCATCTGGTTGTGAGTTGGATCAGGGAATGGGGGAAATTTCCGGATAGACCTGGTAAGCCCAAACGAGTAGTGCGGGTGAACTGGGAACGTCTGGAGGAGGCCCCCGTCCTAGGTATCTTCAACTCACACCTCCGGCGGAGCTTTTCTGGCATTCCTGTGGAGGTTGGGGGCATTGAGCCGGAGTGGGCGGTGTTCAAAGCCTCCATTGCTGAAGCTGCGGTGGCTAGCTGTGGCCTCAGGGTCTTAGGCTCCTCAAGGGGCGGTAACCCTCGGACACCGTGGTGGACACCGGTGGTCAGGGAAGCCGTCCGACTGAAGAAGGAGGCCTTCCGGGATATGATATCCTGGAGGACTCCTGACTCGGTTGCAGGGTACCGACAGGCTCGAAGGGCTGCAGCGGCTGCCGTGTCGGAGGCTAAGCAGCGGGTGTGGGAGAAGTTCGGAGAGGCCATGGAGAAGGACTTTCGGTCGGCACCAAAGTGTTTCTGGAAGACTATCCGGCACCTCAGGAGGGGGAAACGGGGAACCATCCAAGCTGTGTACAGTAAGGATGGGACTCTGTTGACCTCAACTGAGGAGGTCGTCGGACGTTGGAAGGAACACTTTGAGGAACTCCTGAATCCGAATAACACGCCCTCTATGTTGGAGGCAGAGCTCGAGGTTGATGGTGTTTCGTCGTCAATTTCCCTGGTGGAGGTCACTGAGGTAGTCAAACATCTCCGCAGTGGCAAAGCCCCAGGGATTGATGAGATCCAGCCAGAAATGCTAAAGGCTCTGGGTGTTGAGGGGCTGTCATGGTTGACACGCCTATTCAACATCGCGTGGGAGTCGGGTACAGTGCCAAAGGAGTGGCAAACCGGGGTGGTGGTTCCCCTGTTCAAAAAGGGGGACCAGAGAGTGTGTGCCAATTACCGGGGTATCACACTTCTCAGCCTCCCTGGTAAAGTCTACTCCAAGGTGCTGGAAAGGAGGGTTCAGCCGATCGTCGAACCTCAGATTGAAGAGGAACAATGCGGTTTTCGCCCCGGACGTGGAACTACGGACCAGCTCTTCACTCTCGCAAGGATCCTGGAGGGGGCCTGGGAGTATGCCCATCCGGTCTACATGTGTTTTGTGGATCTAGAGAAGGCGTATGACCGGGTCCCCCGGGAGAAACTGTGGGAGGTGCTGCGGGAGTATGGGGTAAGGGGGTCTATCCTCAGGGCCATCCAATCTTTGTACTCCCAAAGCGAGAGCTGTGTTCGTGTTCTCGGCAACCAGTCAGTTTCGTTCTCAGTGGGTGCTGGTCTCCGCCAGGGCTGCGCCTTGTCACCAATCCTGTTTGTGATATACATGGACAGGATATCGAGGCGTAGTCGTGGTGGGGAGGGGTTGCAGTTCGGTGGTCTGAGGATCTCGTCACTGCTTTTTGCAGATGATGTGGTCCTCATTGGATCATCGGCCTGTGACCTTCAGCACTCACTGGATCGGCTGGCGGCCGAGTGTGAAGCGGCTGGGATGAGGATCAGCACCGCTAAATCTGAGGCCATGACTCTTAGCAGGAAACCGGTGGATTGCTTACTCCGGGTAGGAAATGAGTCCTTAGCCCAAGTGAAGGAGTTCAAGTACCTCGGGGTCTTGTTCGCGAGTGAGGGTACTATGGAGCGTGAGATTGGCCGGAGAATCGGAGCAGCGGGGGCGGTATTGCGTTCGCTTTACCGCACCGTTGTAACGAAAAGAGAGCTGAGCCGCAAGGCAAAGCTCTCGATCTACCGGTCGATCTTCGTTCCTATCCTCACCTATGGTCATGAGGGCTGGGTGATGACCGAAAGGACGAGATTGCGGGTACAAGCGGCCGAGATGAGTTTTCTCAGAAGGGTGGCTGGCGTCTCCCTTAGGGATAGGGTGAGAAGCTCAGCCATCCGTGAGGAACTCGGATTAGAGCCGCTGCTCCTTTACTTAGAAAGGAGTCAGCTGAGGTGGTTCGGGCATCTGGTAAGGATGCCCACTGGGCGCCTTCCTTGGGAGGTGTTTCAGGCACGTCCAGTGGGGAGGAGACCTCGGGGAAGACCCAGGACTAGGTGGAGAGATTATATCTCAACACTGGCCTGGGAACGCCTCGGGATCCCCCCGTCAGAGCTGGTCAATGTGGCCCGGGAAAGGGAAGTCTGGGGCCCCCTGCTTGAGCTGCTCCCCCCGCGACCCGACCCCGGATAAGCGGATGACGATGAGGATGAGGATGAGGATGATAGGCTAGCATGGATTTGGGTGGTTCAGGTGATCTGTGGTGGAGCAGCTCGTCCCTCCTTGTCAAGGGCTCAGCTCACAGAGAGGTTACTTTTACATCATGGGAGCCTCCAAACAGGTTCTCCGTCATCGTCGTGTCAGCAACAGGTGGCCTGTAAACAACCGTCTCCAAGAAGATCAACAGTAACATTATCAATGCAGCGATTCAGAAATAACGGGTTGCACTCGCAACCAAGCAACACTACACAATAACAAACATTATTTTTCTAATGGTGGACAACCAAAAAAGAACCGATTCAAATCCTGCTGTTATTTGATCTCCTCATGTGACTGTTAGTCCTTGCTCGGCGGTGGTAGTTTGTAGGCTCCGGGTGTGTCTGCATCTGGTTCTGGAACTTTTGTTTCTATTGCAGAAATACAAACTCATGTACAGCAGTTAGTTGTTCAAAAACATATTTCCATTAATTCTAATTTTAATTGTTTTACAGTATCTACTTTGATTTAATTTCACACTACATCCCTCCTTGCGCATTGCTTCAGCCATGCGCATTGAATGACAACCAAACCTAACAACGCCGTAGTGCAACCAAGTTGCTATAACCAAAAAGATGTAAAAGGGAAATGACAATGTTAAAATTTGCATGTTCAATATCACTTCTGTGTTAACCGTATCTCATTATAACAGTTACCTTCATCATACTACCCGATTGTCCTACACTAACTATCTATATTGGATGACCTAATCTTCATTTATTCTACCTATTGCTCGCATTTGATGTTGTCCACACTTTGATTCATTCCTATGTACATCGCATACCACATCAAATGTGCATACGCCTTATTCTCTGCACAACATCCTATTGCGCCACCTTTTGCATACCACATCAAACGTGCATATGTCTTAGCAAAGTGAAGTAAAGTAAAACCCAGTTTTATCTTTACTTATTTTATAGCTATACATGTCCCGGACACGTTCATTACTATTTCCAAAACAGTTTTTTTTAGCTACGCAGGTCCCAGACCTAACTATACCATTACATGAACAGTATTTATTATTATAATTATCTAGTTTTTTGTTGGTCAACATCAAATCGATACATTAATTCAACCTTCTGACTTACTGACTTACTCGATTTCTCCCCGTGTGAGCACGTAATTGACAACTCTCCCGGGGCCTCCCCATGAGCCCCACCGCCACCACTCCCCGTGTGAGCCCGTGATTGTTAACTCTCCCGGAGCCTCCCATTGAGCTCCACCGTTACCACCTCAGAACACTGCAGGAACGATTAGTCGATTAACGCGTGGCTCGGAGGCTCCCAAGGAGTGCCACAATCCTACGTCTTGACACCTGGTGCAGTCGACGTGTGGCTCGGGGGCTCCCAGGAAGTGCCACAATCCTACGTCTGACACCTGGTGAATCTTGAGCTAGGTCAATCAAAACCGTCTAAACTAGGTAGAATAAAGAGTCATCCAAACTTACAACAATTATGCACATATTGGTATTAAATATATGGTGATATTCTGTAAACAAAACAAAAGTTGAACCTAAAAGAAAAATTCAGAAGTTATCGGTTGAAACAAATGTTATTGTAATTGAACTACAGCAGTTGAGCTAACTCCCGCCTTGTGCACCGGTTAAAACCATGTGCATCATTTATTAATTAAACAAATTATTTTAGCAGTTGAACCCTGTGTCTATTTGAACCATCCTGGTTCCCTAATATCAATGTGCATGACACAACCCGTGTCTATTGCACTCCTGTTTTGATACACAAAACGCATGTTGAATAGACAGAAAGGTAGCCTGGCTCCGCCCGCCTAAGTACTTCCGCTCAATTTGAATTTCCCTTCAGTACTAGGTCTGGACCTGCTGTATGTAATTTGGTTTTCTGGTGCCGCCACAGCGGCCACCAATCAGCGAACAGAGGGCGTGTCTGAGAACAATGACGATAAAGTCGTACGCCAGTTTGAGTTGTTGTTGTAGGTCGGTAGTTGATTTACAATGTGCAATTTTTCCCTGATAAATTAAATTCGACGAACAAAACCTGCAGCTGTCGTTGACGGACATTTTCGTGCAGACGCGCAAGGTGTTTGGTTTGTGTACAACCTGCGTGTGATTCCCGGCGCATGACATACGTCACAACCAAACCTTAGCGATTGGTTATGGCAGATCCAGAGTGGCACTGGGCAGATCCAATCATTTTAAACTTCAACAGACACCCGCCTTCAAGTGAGTTAACGTTTGTCAATTGATTAGGTCCAGACTCTCTGTACAAATGAAATGAAATGAAGTGAAGTACGAGAGTCTGGTAGAACCAGGCTAACAGAAAGGCTTAGCAACCTGAAAAACATAATGTCTGTGTTGGGCATTCGTTACTGCATATACTGCTATTTCCTGAAGAGAGAGAGAGTATTAAGATCAATGCACAGAAGTAAAATTATGAATGCCGGGCATCCATCACTGCTTGGGTTGCAAAGGCCTGAAGAGAAAGAATAAATTTAGTACAAATGTAAACATTTACAGATCGTTTAAACTATCAATGTTGATGAATCAAAAAAAATTGATTACAACCTACACAGATATTTGCGTGTTTTGCCGATATCAACTAGGGACTGGCTCCCTGTATTTCAGCACACAGACACACAGACCCTCAAATATACAAACACTTAACTAAATTTACATCCTGGTTCCAACACATGGCTAGGTGTGAGGGTGGGAGGGGGCAAGGGGAAGAAAGAACAATAAGACAAGAACTTCAATTTAACTTACAATAGAGAGGCGAGTGGCCTTCTTTAAGCAATATGAATAAGGAAGGGTAGGGGAAGAGAGTGTTACAGGGACAAAGGGTGGGGAGGGGGGGATCTGACGACCGGACCTGTGAGGACTGGGACAAAGGGTGGGGGGGGGGGGGGGGGGGGGGTACTCGTGTGTAGGGGGCCGGGAGGGGGGGCGGTGGGGACTTCACGTGTGTAGGGGGTCAGGGGGTCTTTTACCTTAATAATTCATCGTCTTTAATAACAAAATACCAACAGACTTGAATGTAAAATGAGGCATGCAGTCTTGGGTGGCATTTAGCGGATCGGCAGATAAGATAGTATACACTCCGAACGTCCGCTATGGTGCTACTGCTTAGGAACACACACCGTGCCGGCCTCAGCGGAGAAGTGAAAGATAACTCTTGTTAATATACTATTTTGGCCCAATCTATACAGAGACCAATAGTGGAGGGCTTCACCTCTCAACCAGTACCAACAATGATCGTTAACGACGAGTACTAAAAACAACTCAAGTGTTATGAAGGGGGGAGGATGGGCCTTCAGTGTTCCTTGCAACCGTTTGCTTTTTAAATCGAAGTCTAGGCCTCCGGAGCAGCACGACCGGACGGTGGCTAAAACAAACTTACACCTAAATGTTCTTAAAACCAATCCTATTTCAGATTTAAAACAATGAGTTCTACTTACCTCAGACGTGTGTGGCCTGTTGAAGTTGTTTTAGCGTCGCGCCCGCCGGGATTCTCGGGACTTTCTTCCAAACGTCGGGGGTCACCAAATACTGAGTAGTTCTTCAAGGAAAGGGTTCAAATCCGGGATTGCTTTTAACTGACTTTATTGTTAAAGTAGGCATGTTTCGGTATGGTAACTGACTATGGAACGAAAGTCTAGGAATCGTGTTGGACACGTGTTAGGGATAATAACTCTAGCTACTACGGGCCATGGGCAGAGGCCCATGTCCCCTCGCGGGTGTTGTTGAAAATCTCTAACGCTCTCCACCTAGTGTGCACAGGTAGAGACCGTCAAGTGGGCGTGGCCTAGTGGGCGTGGTGGCTTCGGCTTCTTCAGGTGATGCCTTCTGTGGTGGAGCAGCCTTCAATAAGGTCTTGCTCCCCTTGTGGCTATGTATAGTATTTACGGCTTATATGTTTGGTCCTGCTTCATTGGGTCTATGTGTGGGTAGCTTAGATTCTTAAAATACGTAACACAATTAAAACACAATATATATAATTAGGCAATATATATATATACATATAGCATTTAAACATATAGCACATAAACATAACTAGGGTGCACTGTACTATCTGCGCACACCCTTTCTGAAGCCTCTCTCTCGCTCGCTCTCTCTCTCTCTCTCTCTGTCCCTCCCTCTCTCTCTTTCTCTCTCTCTCGTACCGTTTTGTGGAGCACGTTAATTGTCTTAGAACACTCCCATTCAGAATGCATTGGTTTACATTTCGTTCTGTGTAGCACGCAAAAAGTCAGACTATCGTGCTCTGGAACACGCTTCAATAGATTAACGTTCGTGCGCAGGAGCACGCAATCGCGTGATACCGGGTTGGATATGATAGGAGATCGAGGAATGGCATCCTCGTCAGATTCAGAAACGTCGAACTCTGGGTGAGTACTGAGCGACGTAATGGGCTGCTGAGAATAACGAGCATCGAACGAAAAAACTAAGGAGCAAAGAACATAGGTTAGACTACTCTTTATAAATCAGGTGTAGGCAGTTGATTGCTTTAAACATCTCTAAACATTTGACATGCCTACGTTTCTTTGGCCTTTTATTTTCAATGAGCCTGCATCCACGGCACGGGACTCTCGTGGTTGCTATGGTGGTTGCCATTGACCGCCCCCTCTGCTCCAAACATGGCTCGAAATCACGTTAACCTTGGAATATGTTTATATTTTCCGCAGTTTATACTTGTAATTAACCAGTTACTTATGTAATGACCTTGACTCGTTTCTTTTTATTGCTGTCTGGTGACTTGTTACGTCACTCAGAGAGATGCGCATCGACAGATTTTAGTGACATAGCCTATAACCTGTTCATGAAAGCGAAACACCAACCTCATTGATTTAACGAGGCAGGGTTATTTGAAACAATTAATTAAGTATCGTGTGAGAGGTCATTCCTCTTCCTGAGGGTGTTTCCTATTTATGTCAAGTGTACCCCTGCTGTCCAAAAGCAACCCCCCCCCCCCTCCCATTAGGGATTTGACTTTGAACTTCATAATTCGGCTATAATTCGAATATCAAAAAATAAATCAAAATTCGAACGAATATTAGGCAGCCCTTAATATTCAAACCTGTTATGGGCAGGCCAAGAGGGAGAGACGTCGGAGAACCTGACGCAGTCTATTCATAATATTGTAATGACCACGGAAGAGGCAGTGACTGAAGTATTGATTAGACAGGGATTTATTAGAAACCTAATAAACTGTTGGAACACGCAAGACCGGTAACCATAGCAACACCGGTAAACAAACCTCGCAAAACCCAATCCAGGGCTGAATCCGAATACTCATGCTTATAGTATGCATTTTGTAGTACGCCACAAATATAGCGCGTCTGAATGCTCAGTACGCATTGTGTAGTACGGAAAACGTTAAAGAATGCGTACCACCGCCACAGTATACAACGGTAGGTCACTACGCTATCCCACAATGCAACCGGAGTCTGGTAGCGAACGAAGAAGAGATGGCTGACCCGACACTACCAACAGCGGCTTAGAAAGACGTAGAGAGCGGCGAAAAAAGGAGACATTAAAAAAGTAAAGTAAGTAATTAAGTAAAAAGAGACATTTTTAATTTAATAGCAACGATGACAAGACGGATAACAGGTAACTTATCAAGGTCATTTTGGCATCTGAGGGGAGATACGTAATCTCCAAACGTCCGGTGGAGTTTCAGAGGCGTCCTACGCATAGCTGTAGACCAGGGGTGCCCAACCAGTCGATCGCGGTCTACCAGTAGACCGCCGACAGATCCCAAGTCGACCGCGAGGGGTGAAGAAAAAAATAAATAAATAATAGTAATCTTTTTTTTTTAATAAAATAAAATTTGCGCGGGACACATACGCGCGGTAGTGCATGCGCTGTCAACAGCAGTTGAAAGCCGTCAACAGTAGTTACGCACTCCTAAACGTTGGCATGGCTGAGGGGAAACGAGCTAAGACCTACCATTTTCACCCTGAGTGGGAGGAAGATTATTGAATATTGTTGAGAAGGTGCCGTGCGCAGACGGAATGAAACCCCCACTGAAGTCCGTAGGTTCACGATACAGGTCCGTAGGTTGTTGCCACGTCCCAGTGGTGGTGGTGTCATACATATGAAAGAAGGCATTCAAATATATTACACTGATCAATTAGGAGGCTGAAGCACTAAAGGAAGTGATGCAATAGGTGACTAAGTCGAGGACATTCACAAGTAAGATATAGGGCCCTATTTTAACGGTCTGAAACGCAAGTGGGAAGCGCAAAGCGCAAGTAGCTTTGTGGGCGGTTCTACGGTACGGCGCTATCGCTATTTTACAGGCGGATAAATGACACTTGCGTCGCGGTGCAAGTGTCAAAAGGGTTGGTCTGAAGCAGCCTAGTTACCCGTAGGTGTGGTTTGGGCGTAACGTCCAACAAACCAATGAGAGTGCCAGCTCCCATCCCCTTTAAGAGCCATGAGCGCATTTGAATCGGACGAGTTGATAATTTGACAGCGCGTCTGCAGTCTCCGATGAGACAGATGCACATGAATTTCAAACTGCAAATGGCTCAGTTTATTGCCAAATAATATGGCCTAATTCACACATGGAATAAGGGGTTTTCTTCCACAACTTCAGAAATACTGAGTCCTCAAATAAATTTTGGCAAAGAAAACGTATATGATATAACATATGATATGCGGTAACTGTGGTTCTATTTAATGATATACGCAATACATTATAAACATTGTTTCTTATCAGTATTGTATGCTATCCTAATATGCATGTGTCCCCGCGGTAATAGACATTGCCATTGATTGTATTATGCGTTACGTGTTTAGTTTGCGTGTGTTTAAACAGAGCACACACGCGCGCGCGCGCGCATTCATTCATTCTTCTTAACACTCACTCGCGGTAAAACAATGTTTTTCACGATCAAATACTCATCAATCCTAAAAGTTATGGGCATGTAGGTCTACAGGATGTCTCTGTCAAGAAAATATGTGTTTGCTGTACGGTGTTTGCACTGATGCATTGATTTAAAAGTACAACTTATTACCGCTGCATCAGCTGTTCTTTCCCAAATAATTTACCAAGAATGTGCGGCTAGGTAGATGGGAGAAGCAAAGTGTATGCGCGAGGTGCACAAGCAATCCGTATGCATCGCATGCGCATGTATGTATGCGCCCTTAAAATAGCATCTGAACAACGCGCCACTGACTTTAAACCAGGTATTTCCTGGTCAGTAGCGCAATGGTATTCAGAAACGGCAAAATACAGTTTGCGCCAGAACACGCCTCCTCCTTCCGCCGAACCGCCCCTTGGGGCGCATGATCAATCCCTAATTTACCGGCGAGTGGCGGTGGTGGGAAAAGAACGCTCTGCGCCAGTTGTAAACTAGCAACGACACATGCGCCAGTGACTAAGTCACTTGCGCCGGATGCAAGATAGGGCCCATAGTCTCTTTTATATCAAAGGTGGTCTCAAAGGTCTCATACGATTATCAACTTGGGGGCTCCAGCCCTACAAGAAAGGCTCACAGAGCATCATCAAATGCTCCATTGAAACGCCGTTGCTAGAAATTAATCTAAATTAGTTGACAAGTGATAGAAACTTGTCCATTAGACCTTCAACCAGGGTGCATCTTGGGATTACTCTGTGAAAATTGTGGGTCTCTGGAAAAAAGCCGGCCCTAGCCCTAACCAAAAACCTCAGACCCCCCTCAGATATGCATGTTGGATGGCTAGGGTCTAGGTCTGGGAAGAACTTCAGGCCAAAAGCACTTGCTGAGTCATTTCTTGTAGCGCTGGAGCCCCCCAAGTTGATAATCCTATGCATCCTTAGAGACCCCCTTTGATATAAAACGACCCAAGGTCTATAGCTTGCTTGTTAATGTCCTTGACTCAGTCACCTATTAGATCACTTCCTTTAGGGCTTCGGCCTCCTAATTGATCATTGTAGCATATTTGAATGCCCTCTTTCATATATATGACGCAGGTATGCCACATGTTTAGAGACGTTATTGTAAAATACTCGTGTTAGACTGGGTTTAAGGCGAATCCATAACTAGGGTGTGCACTGTGCAGCCCACCTTTTAGAAAAAATCTACCGTATATATATATGAATATTCATTTATTTAGTTATAATATTATAAGTAGACCATAGCTTTTATTCAATTATCATTATAACAAGATCTGTTTCTGACCATTGAAAATCCAGTTCAGTGTTCAGTGTGCTTCCAGACAATATCAAAATATTTATAACTTAAAAACTAGGCTATACGTTCAGCATATCATGCAGTGGTTTACAGGCCAAATCGGTTTAAATGTCAGCCTCTGCTGGCCCACAACTAGATCGTCGCGTCCCTAGCAACCTGACGTTGTTGAAACATGCTAGCGAGACCATAAAATCTTCCTAATAACTATCAAACTAAAGATCAGACACATTCACTGACTGAAGATTATGCAAGTAAAATGTATGTTTCTCGCTAGAAATGTTATTAGAAACATGTTTAATGGTGAATCTATCCTAAAATATTGCATTTCCCATTCAGATAATAAAGATTAATATAAGCTATGTAACCATATCACCAAATGCTGGGAGAACGTCTCGCCCCCTGTTGGTGCTATTCCTCCATTAATTTAGATGGGCGGAAGAAAGCGTGTAGTACTCTGGTAACCCTTCCTTTTACAGTCCCCTAATTACTAGGTATTTACCCGGTACATACATGGTAAATCATAGTGTATTACTGGGTAATTACCACTGGTAATAAGAAGGTAAATACAGAGGTAGTTACCCAGCAAATACATGATAAATCATAGTGTATTACTGGGTAATTACCACTGGTAATAAGAAGGTAAATACAGAGGAATTATCCGGTAAATTATAGTGTATTACTGTGTAATTACCACTGGTAATAAGAAGGTAAATACAGAGGAATTACAGCTGAAGTACTAAGTAAAACCTCCACTATTACCCATCAAGTCAACTAAGTAGCGTGTAGTTGTAACTGTTTTAGGTTGGTAATAACACCGATATTGTGTACTTCCTAGGAAATTAGGCAACCAATTCTTATAAACACCTATTATCCAAGGTTTATGTTGGTAACAGCCCACATTTAATGATGTACTATCTAGAAATGAGCATAGTGCTTTCCAATAAAATACTTTTTCTTAGTTATTATTCATAGCTACACCCATTTAGAAAGGGTTTATTCGATTTACCACTATGGAATTACTTACCTGGTAACAACCTCTGCAGGAACAGTTTTCCTCTAGTGTCATGGTACATCTTCTTAAATACTGGGTATGAAGCCGTTTGTTTCCATGGTATTACCAGATTCTTACCATATAATTTATAATAGATTCCATTATCCATGCAGTCAACACAAACATGTACCATGTACGTTCTGCAACGTTACCAAGTAAAACACGACAATTTACCCAGTAATTAAGCTGAAACTGTACTGTAAAAGGAAGCCTCGTTTGTTTCCATGGTATTACCAGGTTCTTACCATATAATTTGTAATACATTATTCCCTTTTCCATGCAGTCAACACAAACTTGTACCATGTTCGTTCTGCGACGTTATCAAGTAAAACACGACAATTTACCCAGTAATTAAGCTGAAACTGTACTGTAAAAGGAAGCCTTGTTTATTTCCATGGTATTACCAGGTTCTTACCATATAATTTGTAATACATTATTCCCTTTTCCATGCAGTCAACACAAACTTTTACCATGTACGTTCTGCGACGTTACCAAGTAAAACACGACAATTTACCCAGTAAGTAAGCTGAAACTGTACTGTAAAAGGAAGCCTAGTTTGTTTCCATGGTATTACCAGGCTCTTACCATATAAGTTGTAACTGGTTATTCCCTTTTCCATGCAATCAACACAAACCATATATGTTCTGCAACATCGTTCACCAGTAGTTAAGCACTTTAATTGTTGTTATAAAACCCCAAACCACTGTTGATGAAAGGCATATTAAAATTAAACAAAATCAATGGCTTATCTTTCAAACAATGCATATCTCACAATCAGGCACTGAACACTGAAGAAATCGGACAAAAAAAAGAGCCGTCCACATCAACTCAATTTAAATGTTACTGATGGTGTTTTCTTAAAAAAGATGACAGTGTTATGGCAAGTGACCACAAGGAAGACTGCTTCAACCTCTTCAATTTGAATAAGTGGTGAATGCCATGCAGCAATCTGCCTATGGGAGAATCTTTGTGGTCATTCGCAAACCAATGAGTCCACTCGATGAATGAGAGATGACTCTTTAGTGTCTTCTCTGTGAGGTATCTCTGCCACCAGTCGGTGAGTGTAATTTGCTGACGGTCCCTAAAACAGGTAGCAGCCAGAACGTAAATGACCTTGTTGCACAGACATCGATGGCGCCAACATGTGTTCGTGATTTTTCGCGATACGGTGTCCTAAACCGTCCTCAACATACTAAGCCCGTAATGTATTGCACTTATGTTGATGAATCCGATTGGGTGGTAAACCGAATATCCGGCGAATATCTAACCGGAGGCTAACTTGCACCTGTTGAGGTGGCATGCTCTGGTAGAGCTGCTCTTTAGCATCGCGCTAACCGGGGCTAACAGAGCCTGTCTCTTCCCGTCCTATTAACCTATTAACAACAATTAAAGTGCTTAACTACTGGTGACCGATGTTGCAGAACATATATGGTTTGTGTTGATTACATGGAAAATGGAATAACCAGTTACAACTTATATGGTAAGAGCCTGGCCTAGATCCTGAATTAATCAGGAACTATCGGCCTATATCGAATCTGCCCTTCCTGTCCAAGGTACAGGAAAGGATTGTAGCGAAGCAAATTGTTGATTATCTGACCAGGAATAATCTCTTCGAACCTTTCCAGTCGGTGTTCAGGAATTTCCACTCAACTGAAACTGTTAATACAAGAGTTGTAAATGACATCCTATTAGCTTTGGATAAAAATACAACTGTTGGACCTGAGCGCTGCGTTTGATACGATCGACCACAGCACTCTTCTTCACCGTCTTGACCACTATGTTGGTTTCGGGGGTACGGCTCTTGGTTGGCTTGAATCGTACCTCACCGATAGAACCCAATTTGTGCTTCATGAGGGTGCAGAATCAAAGCGCGGTAAATTGCGCTTTGGCGTACCACAAGGGTCGGTTCTTGGTCCATTACTTTTTGCAATTTATATGCTTCCCCTGGGTGACGTTATCCGCAGCTTCGGAATTAGTTTCCATTGCTATGCGGATGACACCCAGCTCTACATTCCTGTAGATTCCGGGGACTCGGGCCAGATTCAAAGGGTTGAGTCCTGTCTAGCTGCTGTGAAGGGCTGGATGTCACAAAATTTCCTACAGCTTAATACTGGGAAGACAGAGCTGATGATTATCGGCTCGAAGCGGGACCGGGAAAAGTTTGAGGAAGTCTCTCTGTGGTTGGATGGCTTCGCCATCCCACAGAGTGCATCCGTCAGGAATCTTGGTGTCCTGTTTGACCCTCACCTATGCTTTGACCAACATATAAGAAGTATAACTAGAATTGCCTTTTTCCATCTGAGAAACATTGCAAGAATCAGACCAATGTTATCCGCAGTGGATGCGGAGACACTGATTCATGCGTTTGTTTCGTCAAGACTGGACTATTGCAATGCATTGTTCTCGGGATTACCGAACTCTACCACAAAAAGTCTACAGCTGGTACACAATGCGGCAGCTAGACTGCTGACCAGAACGAGAAAGTTTGATCATATTACACCTATTCTCGCCTCTCTACACTGGCTACCAATAACTTTCAGATCAGACTTTAAGGTGCTATTGTTAACCTATAAAGCCTTGCATGGATTATCTCCATCGTACTTGAAGGACCTGATCATTCCTTATAGTCCTTCTCGGTCTCTCCGGTCTTCAGGAGCTGGCCTTCTTTCACTGCCGAAGGTTAAAAAGAAATCGGCTGGACAGAGAGCGTTTGCCTATCGAGCCCCTTTTTTATGGAATAGGCTGCCATCAGCGATCAGGGAAGCTGACTCTGTGGAGCTATTCAAAGGGAAGCTCAAAACGCACCTCTACAATCTGCATTTGGAGTGTGAAAATAACTGATGCGAGAGTGAAGACTACTCTGTTTGCTTGTGCTTTTCTTATTACATTATACATTCCCACTATGTACTTTTCCGTTCTAATTCACTATTCTGTCTGTTCTAGCGTGTTGCGGGTACCGGACTGGATGCCTGGACTCTCCTCATGGATAACCGGCCAAAACCCCATCACCATTTTAATATGATGTGCATGTTTTTACCTGTATGTCAATTGTGGCACCCATTGCACTCCTGACCATCCCTGGAAGAAGGGATCCCCTACACTGTGTTTCTTCTCAAGATTTCTTCCTTGCTGATTCAAGGGAGTTTTTTCTTGCCCGTGTGGGGGCATGGGTAAAGGGGGGTGTCACAAATATTTGGCCTATTAAGCCCTTTGAGACTGTAATGGTGATTAAGGGCTATACAAATAAAATTGAATTGAATTGAATTGAGCCTGGTAATACCATGGAAACAAACTAGGCTTCCTTTTACAGTACAGTTTCAGCTTACTTACTGGGTAAATTGTCGTGTTTTACTTGGTAACGTTGCAGAACGTACATGGTACAAGTTTGTGTTGACTGCATGGAAAAGGGAATAATGTCTTAAAAATTATATGGTAAGAACCTGGTAATACCATGGAAATAAACGAGGCTTCCTTTTACAGTACAGTTTCAGCTTAATTACTGGGTAAATTGTCGTGTTTTACTTGGTAACGTCGCAGAACGTACATGGTACAAGTTTGTGTTGACTGCATGGAAAAGGGAATAATGTATTACAAATTAGATGGTAAGAACCTGGTAATACCATGGAAACAAACGAGGCTTCCTTTTACAGTACAGTTTCAGCTTAATTACTGGGTAAATTGTCGTGTTTTACTTGGTAACGTCGCAGAACGTACATGGTACAAGTTTGTGTTGACTGCATGGAAAAGGGAATAATGTATTACAAATTATATGATAAGAACCTGGTAATACCATGTAAACAAACAAGGCTTCCTTTTACAGTACAGTTTCAGCTTACTTACTGGGTAAATTGTCGTGTTTTACTTGGTAACGTCGCAGAACGTACTTGGTACAAGTTTGTGTTGACTGCATGGATAATGAAATGTATTATAAATTATATGGTAAGAACCTGGTAATACCATGGAAACAAACGGCTTCGTACCCAGTATTTAAGAAGATGTACCATAACACTAGAGGAAAACTGTTCCTGCAGAGGTTGTTACCAGGTAAGTAATTCCATAGTGGTAAATCGAATAAACCCTTTCTAAATGGGTGTAGCTATGAATAATAACTAAGATAAAGTATTTTATTGGAAAGCACTATGCTAATTTCTAGATAGTACATCATTCAATTTGGGCTGTTACCAACATAAACCTTGGATAATAGGTGTTTATAAGAATTGGTTGCCTAATATCCTAGGAAGTACAGAGTTATTACCAACCTAAAACAGATACAACTACATGCTACTTAGTTGAGTTGATGGGTAA
>NC_079415.1:22436609-22544109 GCF_026213295.1 Gadus chalcogrammus | reverse complement strand
ATATATAGAGCTCCGGGAGTCGCAAACTGCAACAATCACTTTCTCCTCCATGCCGCAGTTCACCCCGGACTGCACTGCACTGAGTTTGACGGCTGAACGCTGATTGGCTGTTACGTTACACATGTCACTCAGTTATCACTCTGTTGAACGCTGATTGGCTGTCATCACGACAAAAACTTGTCGCCGGTTTTCTCCCGCGAAAATTCGCCCTTATACGCGTCTCTACGTTCACTTTGTATGGGATCTTGTCGCCCCGTCGCGTTTGGTGTGAACGCACAATGCGATTCTTCCTCGGCGGCGACATGTTTGCTGCGTTCTGAACTAAATCAAAGCAGCATGTGTGTGACGTCACGACGCATTTGCCGCGACCGGAACCGATAAGCGGAATCGTTAAGCAGGCTTGCTAATGATTCCAAGGAATCGGTTGACTCGGAACCGGTTCTGAACAAGAACCGGTTCTCGATTCCCATCCCTACTGTTGTTGAAGCTTGTCATTCCAGTCTTCAGAGATCTATAGCGTCTTCCAGAGGGCCGAAGTTGGAAGAGATCATGGCTCGGATGTGAGGTGTCCCTGATGATCTTGTTTGCTCGGTTCAAGCTGCGTTCAAGATACAGAGAGTGGATTGATGGAAGGTCACAACCAGTGATGTTGGAGGCTTTGGTGACTGACAACTAATTGGTAACCCTTCCTTTTACAGTCCCCTAATTACTAGGTATTTACCCGGTACATACATGGTAAATCATAGTGTATTACTGGGTAATTACCACTGGTAATAAAGATAAAGATAAAGATAAAGATAGACTTTATTGTCATTGTACAGTCACCTATACAACGAAATTGGGAGAGCCAACTGAAGGTGCATTACACATACAAAATAAATAAATAAATAAACAAATAAATAAATAAACACGCAATTTAAGTTAAAAATTTTAAAAACAAAAACAAAACAAGACAGAAATAAGAAAAACATTTGGAACAAGACAAGGACAGGTGATGTCAGGATAAATATAAAGGCCGTAAGCATATTGCACTATATAGATAGTGAGGATCTTTGTTTCAAATGTTATGGGTGTTAAGTGTCCTGATTGCCCAAGGAAAGAAGCTTTTGTTCAGTCTGTTGGTTCTGCACTTCAGGCTCCTGTACCTCCTACCAGAGGGCAGTAGGCTGAGTAGGTGGTGGCCGGGATGGAGGTGGTCACAGATGATCTTTCTTGATCTTGAGATGCATCGTGAGCTGGCAATGTCATCCAAGGAGAGCAAAGGAGAGCCAATCATTTTTTCGGCTAACCTTATCACCCTCTGCAGCCTTTTCCTGTCAGCCACTGTACAGCCAGCATACCACACAGTGATGGAGAAGGCCAGCACACTCTCGATGGTGGAGCGGTAAAAGGTCACCAGCAGCTTCTCCTCCAGCTTGTTCCTCTTGAGTACCCTCAGGAAGTGGAGTCGTTGTTGGGCCTTCTTCTCCACCGCTGATGTGTTTGCTGACCAGGATATGTCCTCAGAGATGTGAGTTCCCAGGAACTTGAAGGTGGAGACTCTCTCCACACAGTCACCATTTATCTGGAGAGGGGCGGGGTCAGCTCTGTGACGCCTGAAATCCATTATAACCTCCTTTGTTTTTATTGTGTTAAGGGTCAGGTTGTTTGCAGCACACCACTCCACCAGCCGCTGCACCTCATCCCTATAGGCCGACTCGTCTCCTCCGGTTATGAGCCCCACCACAGTCGTATCATCCGCGAATTTGACTATTGTGTTGGTGGGGTGGGTGGGAGTACAGTCATGAGTGTAGATGGCATACAGGAGTGGGCTCAGCACGCAGCCCTGTGGAGAACCCGTGCTGAGCATGAGGGTGGAGGAGCTGTGGGTGCCAATTTTAACAGACTGCGGACGATTTGTGAGAAAGTCTTTTATCCAGGCACAGGTGGCGGGGGGGAAGTCCAGGGCAGCTAGCTTGCTCACAAGGATGTCAGGGATGATGGTATTAAAGGCCGAGCAGTAGTCGACGAAGAGCATCCTTACGGAGGTCCCCGGGTGTTCCAGATGGCTGAGTGCAGTGTGGAGGGCTGTAGAGATGGCATCATCAGTTGATCGGTTTGCTTTGTATGCAAATTGGAATGGGTCAAAGGTTGAAGGGAGGCATTTCTTGATGTGATGAGTCATAAGCATCTCAAAACATTTTGCAACCACTGGTGTTAGTGCAATGGGTCTGTAGTCACTGAGGTTATTGATGGTTACATTTTTGGGGACAGGGATTATGGTAGCCGATTTGAGACATGGTGGGACGATGGCATGTGTCAGTGACAAGTTGAAGATCTTCGTGAAGACCACTGCTGGCTGATCAGCACAAGCTTTGATTACTTCGCCAGGCACTCCATCAGGTCCAGTGGCTTTTCTTGTGTTCACTGACCTGAATACACGACTCACTTGATGTTCCTGGATAGTGAGTGTGTGTTGGCTTGTGGTCGGAGGGGTCAGCATGTCTGTGTTGGGCCATGTAGCCTCAAAACGGGCAAAGAAATGGTTTAAATTCTCTGCCAGCGAGGCGTCGGCACTGATGGTCACAGAGGGGCTGCTTTTATAGTTTGTGAGATGTTTTAATCCCTGCCACACTTGACGAGGGTTGTTGTTTGTCAGATGGCCCTCAACCTTCCTTTTGTAGGCCTCCTTCGCACCTTTAATTCCTCTCCTTAGATCCGCTCTCGCCACACTGTACAGGACATTGTCCTTTGTTTTGAAGGCGGCGTTTCGGGCTCTCAGGAGTGATTGGACTTCACTTGTCATCCAGGGCTTTCGGTTTGGATATACTTTGATGTTCTTATCAACCGTCACATTGTCAGTGCAGTATTTGATGTATGACAATACGGTGTCAGTGAAGCCCTGTAGGTCCTGTTGTTCAAGGATACTCCAATCTGTGTGAGCGAAGCAGTCCTGCAGTTGGGAGAGTGCACCCTCTGGCCAGGTTTTTACAGTCTTTGTGATCGACTTGGTCTTCCTCCTAAGGGGAGTGTATGCTGGGATGAGGAGCAGCGAAAGATGGTCAGACAGACCCAGATGTGGGAGGGGGACTGCTCTATAAGCATGCTTTATGTTAGAATAGACACGGTCCAGTGTGCTGTTTCCTCTGGTGGAGCACCGTACATACTGTATAAAATTGGGAAGGACTGTCTTTAGGCATGCTTGATTAAAATCCCCAGCGATGATGTGTACCCCATCAGGATGAGCTCGCTGCTGTTTATTGACACTATCATGTAGGTAGGTAAGAGCTATGCTAATATTTGCATCTGGTGGAATATAAACAGCAGTGATAATTACCACTGTCAGCTCTCTGGGCAGATAGAAGGGTCTACAAACTACTGAAATAGCTTCTATGTCCGGGGAGCAGTGAGTGTCTGTGCTCTTACTGCTTGCGCACCAATCATTGTGAACATAAACACACAGACCCCCTCCTCTGCTCTTTCCGGATTCCTTGTTCCTGTCGGAGCGGTGGATAGTGCGTCCCGCTAGTAGAACTGACTCATCCGGGATCAGCTGATGTAGCCAGGTCTCCGTGATGATCATAACACAGCAATCGCGAACAAAGCAGTTGGTTGCTAGATGCAGTTCCAATTCGTCGATTTTGTGAACGATTTACCTTGCGTTAGTCAGGAAGATGCTGGGTAACGGGGGTTTGTGTGGCTGTTTCCGTAGCCGGGCTAGAAGACCCGCTCGGCAACCCCGCTTCTGCTTGCGCTCCTTGCGCCGCCTATGCCGCTTGCTAGGGCCAACGACAATCCAAGGGGACTCCGGTGGAAGCGCTATGTCGAGCGGGATGTTGTGATTCCGCTGGAAGTCGCTCGTAACTGCAACCTGACAGCGTAACCCGATGTTCAGGAGCTCTGTGTGGCTGTAAAAATTATAAGCTTCACACCACGTCCTAAGACACACTAAAAATACAAAAAACACGAGCATAATACACTTAAATAATACACTAAATCAGAGAGCCAAGAGCCGCTGCGTCCGTGCGCGCCGCCATAGCAACCGCTATAAGAAGGTAAATACAGAGGTAGTTACCCGGTAAATCATAGTGTATCACTGGGTAATTACCACTGGTAATAAGAAGGTAAATACAGAGGAATTATCCGGTAAATTATAGCGTATTACCGTGTAATTACCACTGGTAATAAGAAGGTAAATACAGAGGAATTACAGCTGAAGTACTAAGTAAAACCTCCACTATTACCCATCAACTCAACTTAGTAACGGGTAGTTGTAACTGTTTTAGGTTGGTAATAACTCTGATATTGTGTACTTCCTCGGAAATTAGGCGACCAATTCTTAGAAACACCTATTGATTCAAGTTACAATTGTAGTTATCCAAGGTTTATGTTGGTAACAGCCCAAGTTTAATTATGTACTATCTAGAAATTAGCAGAGTACTTTCCAATAAATTACTTTTTCTTAGTTATTATTCATAGCTACACCCATTTAGAAAGGGTTTATTCGATTTACCACTATGGAATTACTTACCTGGTAACAACCTCAGCAGGAGCAGTTTTCCTCTAGTGTCATGGTACATCTTAACTACTGGGTACGAAGCCGTTTGTTTCCATGGTATTACCAGGTTTTTACCATATAATTTATAATGGATACATTCCATTGTCCATGCAGTCAACACAAACTTGTACAATGTCCGTTCTGCGACGTTACCAAGTAAAACACGACAATTTACCCAGTAAGTAAGCTGAAACGGTGCTGTAAAAGGAAGCCTTGTTTGTTTCCATGGTATTACCAGGTTCATACCATATAATTTGTAATACATTATTCCCTTTTCCATGCAGTCAACACAAACTTGAACCATGTACGTTCTGCGACGTTACCAAGTAAAACACGACAATTTACCCAGTAAATAAGCTGAAACTGTACTGTCAAAGGAAGCCTTGTTTATTTCCATGGTATTACCAGGTTCTTACTATATAATTTGTAATACATTATTCCCTTTTCCATGCAGTCAACACAAACTTGTACCATGTTCGTTCTGCGACGTTACTAAATAAAACATGACAATTTACCCACTAAGTAAGCTGAAACTGTAGTGTAAAAGGAAGCCTTGTTTGTTTCCATGGTATTACCAGGCTCTAATCATATAAGTTATAACTGGTTATTCCATGCAACCAACACAAACTTGTACCATATATGTTCTGCAACGTCGCTCACCAGTAGTTAAGCATTTTAACTGTTGTTATAAAATCCCAAACCACTGTTGATGAAAGGCATATTAAAATTAAACAAAATCAAAGGCTTATCTTTCAAACAATGCATATCTCAAAAACAGGCACTGAACACTGAAAAGATCGGACAAAAAAAAGAGCCTTCCACATCAACTAAATTTAAATGTTACTGATGTTGTTTTGTTAAAACACATGACAGTGTTATGGCAAGTGACCACAATGAAGACTGCTTCAACCTCTACAATTTGAATAAGTGGCAAATGCCATGCAGCAATCTGCCCATGGGAGCATCTTTGTGGTCATTCGCAAACCAATGAGTCCACTCGATGAATGAGAGAGGGCTCTTTAGTGTCCTCTCTGTGAGGTATCCCTGCAGTCTCCACATCTGGGATTTGTAGGCTGACCAAGGCCTGACCAGGTACCCCCAAATCTCCGCTTCCATACTGTAAAAAAGAATCAGAAGACAAGAAAATAAACATTAGGACTGTCAATTAATGAACATTTCTAGAACACGTAAAACTCAAAGATTATTTTGTTTATCAGTTAAGAAAGGATGCTGGTCCTCTGGCCATTGTGTTCGGTCATATTAAAAAGAGAAAAAGGCATAGCCATAAATACAGTTACTAGGACCAACCCGGTATCACGCGATTTCGTGCTCGCGCGCACAAACGTTAATCTATTGAATCGTGTTCCAGAGCACGATAGTCCGACTTTTTTCGTGCTACACAGAACGAAAGTAAACCAATGCATTCTGAATGGGAGTGTTCTCAGACAATTAACATGCTCCACAAAACGCTACGAGAGAGAGAGAGAAAGAGGGAGAGGGAGGGACAAAGAGAGAGAGCGAGAGAGAGGCTTCAGAAAGGGTGTGCGCAGATAGTACAGTGCACCCTAGTTATGTTTATGCCAAAACCACAAATGCTATATATATAGGCTATATATATACTGCCTAATTATATATATTGCCTATATATATCTATATATATATAGGCTATATATATAATTAGGTTATAATTATATTATTTAGCGTGTAATGAGACAATCTATAGCCAAATTGTCGAAGATGCCCGAGAATCTCCGGAAATATCAGCATTGGAAATCGGCGAATCAGACCCATAAACCTATACAGAAAGACGTCATCTCTAGCGGGAGAGAACATTTGCGGTGCTGGTTTGTGTCACGTAAGTACAGGGCTCTCAAGTCTCATGCATTCGGCGTGAGACACACGCAATTCAACCCATGCACACGCTCAAACCTGGTCTCACGAAAATACGTGACACTGTCACGTTATTTAATCTATTGAAAAGTGATCAGGGACACGTATTTTCTGAATTTTGTATTTCAATTGGAAGTATTTGTCGTATCACTAAGCACGACTTCCAAACTAAGGTTCTGCCCGTGAGCGTTCTCCCTAATGTCCCTTAAGGAGCTCCGTACAGATCATTCATTGTTGAAAATTGTCTGTGATAACTAACAAATGACAGCTTTTGGCCACCCATTTCTACTTTCACCTTTGATTCTGAGAAATTGTGACAATTCACGGATACATTAAATGCAGGTGCGCTGCTCTGTAGGCAAACCGCAAAGGAAAAAAGGGTAGCTGCTTCATCTGTTCTTTTTAGAATTGTATGTCTTGATGTTTATTTTATCTAGCCATCTATTCTCTTGTTTTTGGCTATGTGAATAAAAGTCTGCGTCGATGCCTCGCAAGTCCAGTGTCGCGAGCGGACGTTGCCATGACATCTAGAAATCATACCGTATTTAATGGGTTATCATTAATATTGATGTGTAGGGGTTGATTATAACTCGTGAATAATATTGTTTAGAACAATAATAATAAATTCAATTTATATAGCGCCTTTCAAGGTACTAGGGATGCAACGGTACAGTATGGCCACGGTTCGGTTTGTATCACGGTTTTGGGGCCACGGTAACGGTTCGATTTCGATATATCAATATTATCCTGGCTCTAACATGCAGTAGGTTATATTTGTCTTTTCTATTTCAAATTCACAAGGTGCTTCTACTCACACTTGCAGAGAAAATATTAAATGTAAAAAAGGCACAGATGAAGTCAAATCACAAAATGTATTTTAAACAAGGAACACTATTCTTGCCTTCTGTCAAAAACAGGCAATATTAAATATAGTTAAGTGCAGTATACAGTAGGCTACTGTCAAGTAACATGAAATGTAAACATTAACATTATTCAGTAAACTCAAACAACAAACATTGTCATTCACACACTTAAATAAAATACTTAACTGTTATAAATACACCCTCAAAGAACAAGAGAACAAACAACAACAAACAATTAGATATAAATCAAAAAATGTATCAAAGAAATTGGCAGACAATTGCCCAACTTATCCTATGTCAATAATTGGTGAGGTGGTACTGTAATGTGCAGTATCAAATAGATATTTGATTACATTGAAACCATATCAAATATAAACATAGTAAAGTGCAGCATCCAGTCAGGATAGTTTGCCAACATTGTTATAGCACACTTCAGGGGAGTGCCTGCCCTGACCCCTGTAATGAACAGGTCATTTAAAAATGTAAACATTAACAACATAAAGTGCAGCATCCAAAATATTAGAATATTGAACCTTATTGTTACCTGCAGTCTTACAGGAAATGCTAGCCCTCTGATACAAACAGGTAGCATAAAATGTAAACTTGCCACAAAGTGCAATATCAAGTTAGCACCCTGTAAAAATCTATTCCTTTAGTTTGAGGTTCTTCTGTAAAAAGACAAGCCTGTCAACATTCTCTGGGGCAAGACGAGAACGACTTGCAGTCACAATATCACCTGCCGTGGAGAAAACTCTCTCACTTGCAACAGAGGTTCCAGGGACACAGAGATACTTAAGTGCATGCTTTGAGATCTGGGGGAATTTGAACTGATTTATTTTCCACCACTGAAAAGGATCACCATCCACATGAAGGCAATCAGCTGCTTTGTATAAGGAAACCTCTTCCTCAATAGTTTTGGTGAGTGATTTGGTTTGCTGTTCCTCTGTTGTTTTGAAAAGATCCCCAAGTAGCTCTGACATGGCTGTCTTCTTTTGAGGAGGGGATATTGGTGATGGTTGCTCTGCCTCTGTGGATGGTCCTGCTTGTACTGCTTCAAACTGCAAGAATAAATACAGAAATAATAATAATAATAATAATAATTATTATTATTATTATTATTATTATTATGTAAAGCACATTATGATCATATTTAAAGAAAACCAAATACCTGATGTCCGTGCTCCACAATTTCTGTTATGAGGTCCGTGTAGACTTGGTAAGAAGCAGCTTCATCAAGAAAAGGTAATGACTTGAACCTGGGGTCAAGGATTGTAGCCCTGTGCAGGTAGTCTAGTAGATCTGGGTGTGTATATCTTTTCTCGAAGTCCTTTGTGATGGCCAGCTTTGCTTCCCTGATAGTTGGACTGTCCTGTGCATCTAGTGTCATGGATTTTAGAGTCATTGTCTTAAGTGGGAGAATCATTGAAGAAGTTGGAGTTGATTCACTGCTCATCAGAGTGGTCATCTTTTTCAACGGATCAAGCAAATGTATGAGGTCTTCGGCCAGCTTCAGCTCATTATCAGTGAGCATGACTATGTCTTTGCCACTCTTCTTCACAGACTTGTCTACCATTGCAGAAAATATGGCAGGTTGCTGCTCCACATATCGTTCCAGCATGTCATGTGCTGTGTTCCACCTGGTTGTAACATCATGAATTAGCTTGTGCTGTGGTATATTGAGCATTGCTTGCTTCTGGGTCAAAACTGCAGCCGCAGTGGTGCTTTTGTGGAAAAATGCCACTACTCTCCTGACCTTCCCTAGAAGGCGTGACGCTGCATTTAGAGCTACAGCTTTCTTGGCTGCAAGGTTTAGTATGTGGGCAAAACATCCAATGTGTGGCCCAAAGGCATCTGTTTCACGGATGGCATTCACAATGTTGGGGGCATTGTCTGTAGTAACTGCAATAGAGGCGTTTTCTCTCCCTAGGTTCCATTCTTTGACTGCTTGCATTAGCTCTCGTGCCAGATGCTCACTTGTATGGCTCTCGTAAATGGGACGAGTCTGTAGCACGTAGCCTTTCAGCTCCCAATCTGATATGAAATGAACAGTCACTGTAAGGTAGCTTGTTGTTGCTCTAGATGTCCAGCCATCAGTAGAAAGAGCAACGAAGGGGCTTTGTCTCAAGTCGGTTTCAACTTCTCTCCTAGTCACTTCGTAAAGTTCTGGAATTATTTTGCTGCTAAAATGCGTGCGGGAGGGGATATTGAAACGTCGATCGAGTACCTTTATCATGTGACGGAATCCCG
Source organism: Gadus chalcogrammus (assembly GCF_026213295.1). Lineage (NCBI taxonomy): Eukaryota > Metazoa > Chordata > Actinopteri > Gadiformes > Gadidae > Gadus > Gadus chalcogrammus. Next base: position 22,534,572 of record NC_079415.1, on the reverse strand, counting down.
TGCCTAAAACTACTGAATAGGGCTGCATGTCTTTCCCTATGAAGACGCCCATTGAGTTAGTTATTTCCTTGTGTCTTTCGGAATTATAAGCATATTGTTGCTGAAAGGCTGCAGCAATGGATGGTTGCGTTTGCGACGACAAACCAGCTCTCCGTGCTGCTCCACTTACAGTTACAGCCGGGTGATGACGGCGCAAGTGGCTCAACATGTTAGATGTGTTACCTGTGGAGTAGTCGATCGTCGTAAAGCAATGCTTGCTCACCGTGCTTTGTTTGCTGACGATCTTTTTTCCTTTTTCATCATACTCCACGCTGAAGCCAAAATGTTCCCATACAGCGGATTTGTAAGATGACGGTACCTCTTCAAATTTTCTTTTCTCCGTTTCTTGTTGACTCGCCATGATCGTGGAACCGGGAAAGTTTTGCTTCTCCTCACATGGATCTCCAGCGTCTGCATTCAGAGCGCTGATTGGTTCTTGGGAAAGTCAGTAAAATTCTGATTGGTTGTTGCATGATTGTGGAGAGACACGCTGAGCAGAACTCATCCCCTGGGTCCTAACGCCCAATACATGCGTGCATTCGTTATAACCAAATATTAAATTAAAAGTTTAATGTCACGCATACCGAAATATCGCGGTTCACCTGGGTCAACCGAACCGAAAAGGGCGAACCGAACGGTTCAATAAAATACCGAAAACCGTTGCATCCCTACAAGGTACCCAAGGTCGCTTTACAAGAGGTGTACACAGGGGGGGGGGGGGGGGGGGGGGCAGGTTAAAGGCCATAGGCCTCTAAGAAGAGGTGTGCCTTCAGGAGCTTTTTGAAGGACTCCACTGAAGTGGCACAGCGGGTATGGAGGGGGAGCAGATTCCACAGAGTGGGGGCAGAGGCGCAGAAGGCCCTGTCCCCAAAGGTCTTGAGTCTGGTGCAGGGGGTTTCCAGCTGGTCCTTAGCAGAGGACCTGAGGGACCGCAGGGGGGTGTAGGGATGGAGGAGGTCAGAGAGGTAACGGGGGGCCAGAGCATGCAGGGACTTGTAGGTGAGTAGGAGGATTTTAAACTTGATCCGGGACTTAACAGGTAACCAGTGGAGTTGCATCAGGATGGGGGTGCTGTGCTGCCAGGACTTAGTGCCAGTTAAAACCCTGGCAGCTGAGTTCTGAACATATTGCAGTCGGGCCAAGGTTTTGGAGGGGAGACCTGTGAGGATGGAATTACAATAGTCCAGACGGGTGGAGATGAAGCAGTGGATGAGTGTTTCAGTGACTGAGTCTGAGAGTGAGGGTCGGAGTCTTGCAATGTTTCTCAAGAATGCAGATTTTGTGGTGTTGTTGATATGATATATACCACGGTCTGGGGGAATACTCGTATTGTGATTAGCAGGTGTCTGCTACTTAGCAGACACCTGCTAAGTAGTTCCAGTCAGTGTTTAGATTCTCTGCCCGAGCCCGAGCCCGACGCGGGCCGGGTCGGGCCGATATTTCCCACCACTATCCTCGGGCCGGCCCTTTGATCGAGCGTTTTTATTTTTATTTTATCATTGGTTTATTGGCCTAATCTGAGGAGAAATCTATGCCATAAACAGAAATATTATAGGCCTTTATTACACGGATCTTCTCAATGCCGTGGAACGCTCCATTCACTTGCATGGGTAGTAGTCCCGTGACTTGTCAACCCCAGCGTCTTCCGTTGCTAAGCGACTTCACCGTCTTTGCAGACAAATTATTTCTCTGCTGATCAACACTACGAATGGCCAAAAGACTTGTATGCCCCCCCCCCCCTTAAATAAATACTATGGCAGAATTATTATTATTATTATTATTCTCATTCAACTTGAACAAGTGTTTATACAGTAGAGTGGTGGAGGGATGACGTATGTTGGCCAACCCGGAAGTGAGCGTCGCCCTGGGTTCCCTTGACAAATAGCCAACGGGTTTTTCCATTGGATTTTGGATTATTGCAGAAAAATTTGCATCTTTGAAGCACCTCCACAAAAACTGAAAATAAATAAATAAATAAAAATAACTGTGCTCCAAAGAACGAAATGTAAACCAATGCATTCTGAATGGGAGTGTTTCTCCGATTTTTCCATGCTACACAGAACGAAATGTAAACCCATGCAAATAAAGACTTCATGGTCATAATAATTTAAATATCATTATTCTCCTCAGTGTGTAGGGTGGTATTCTATTTTTTTCAACGGGGCTGCATCCAGTCACTGGACCGTCATGGTTGCGTTATGGTGGTTGCTATCGACCGCCCCCCTCTCCTTACATGGCTCTAAAAACCACGCGGCAAAGGAGCTGCCGTCAATTGTCTTGTTTTTGTCGTAAACTAGGGTCCGATGGTTAAAAAATAGACAGATATTCCAAGGCATCTGTTAAGTATTTTAAGAAGCTGCATTACCCTCACATAGCCACAAGGGGAGCAAGACCTTATTGAAGGCTGCTCCACCACAGAAGGCATCACCTTTGGTTAGGTGAAGAAGCCGAAGCCATTACGTCACCCCGGCCACGCCCACTAGGCCACGCCCACTTGACGTCCTCTCTAGCGGGTGATTTCGAACTCCAGAGGCAGAGATCAATAGGTAGACGCCGCAGAAAGCCACCCGGGCCTGAGCCCGGGGGGCTTGAAGTAGATCACGGTATTTTCCTCTCACACGTGTTAGATACAATTCCCTCCCTTAAGCTTCATAGTTTACCATACCGAAAATACTTTATACTAAATAAAGTCTCTTAAAAGCTATTCCGCCGGGATTGGACTACTTTCTTCAAGAATATGCAACACATCCTTAAAAGGCAGCTTGGATGTTTTTATTTTCTGCAGTTTAGACTTCTTCTATAACCTGCTTTTGAAAGCAAAACACAAATTCTCGGATATGTCGTTCTCGGGGCCCCGGGAAATGTGTGCAAACATTTTAGCATCCCAGTAAATGTACATAAGACAGAGTAGTTAGTTTCTAGTCCCCATTTTTTGTGGGATGGAGGTGTACATTTGTGGCTTAAGGTGTGTAGACAAAGCTGGCCTGTGGCCACGTTTTTGAAGTCTGGGGTCAAAAGGAGCCGGCACCACGCCGCTTATGAGATAACAAAAAGTTAATGTGTGTTTCTCTCATAACTTTTTGTCATTATTAAAAAGAGGCCTGATTCTCAGATTTGCATGTTGGATGGCTAGGGTGTAGGTCTGGGAAGAACTTCTGGCCAAAATCTTGCAAGCGAGCCGCTGGGTGAGGTGCAACGAGATGGAGCACTTGCTGAGTCATTTCCTGTATGGCTGGAGCCACATGTTGAAGCGTATGCGTCCTTTGAGACCCCCTTTCATATATAAGAGACCCCAAGGTGACTCAGTCACCTATTGCATCACTTCCTTTAGGGCTTCGGCCTCCTAATTGATCATTGTAGTAGGCTATAATTGAATGCCCTCTTTCATATATATGATACCTCCACCACTGGGATGTGGCAACAATTCTCCAAATCCATATGGGGAGGGGGGGGGATGCTTGTGGACAGTAGGGGTGTACACTAGACATAAATAGGAAGCAAACACAGGAGAATATAAATGGACATATAACAAATAACCCTGCCTCGTTAAATCAATGAGCTTGGTGTTTTGCTTTCAAAAATAGGTTATAGAAGAAGTCTAACCAGCAGAAAATAAAAACATCCAAGCTGCCTTTTAAGGACACCTTGGAATATCTGTCTATTTTTTAACCATCGGACCCTAGTTTACGACAAAAACAACACAATTGACGGCAGCTCCTTTGCCGCGTGTTTTTTAGAGCCACGTAAGTATTAGAGGGGGCGGTCGATAGCAACCACCATAGCAACCATGACGGTCAAGTGACTGGATGCAGCCCCGTTGAAAAAAATAGAATACCACCCTACACACTCAGCATGGAAAAATCGGAGAAACGCTCCCATTCAGAATGTATTGGTTTACATTTCGTTCATTGGAGCACGGTTATTTTTATTTATTTATTTATTTTCAGTTTTTGAGGAGGTGCTTCAACGATGCTAATTTTTCTGCAATAATCCAAATCCAATGGAAAAACCTGTTGGCTTTTTGTCAAGGGAACCCAGGGCGACGCTCACTTCCGGGTTGGCCAACATACGTAATCCCTCCACCACTCTATACTGTAAAAACTCATGTTCAAGTTGAAGATAATGCATGAATTTATTCTTTATTCTGCCATAGTAACACGGTAAAAAAAAAAAAAAAGCGGACGGACGTGGTCTCTATAGGAACGACCTCAGCTACCCAACACTAATCAAAAAAACAATAGTTATGTTTTTATAACTCTAGTTCTATGATTGTAGGCGTAGCCGTCTAGGCTTCGCCTTATGGGCTTGACCCGTGCGCGCGCCTGCGCACGATGAAAATTCAAACTATGCACCTATCAGTGTGGGCACCGCCCACATTTCCCACGGTATCGTGTCTATATAACGCGGTGTATACCGTCGCTCATCCTCCACGCTTTTCTTTCAGCATTTGGAGGGTACAGCAGGTGGGAAACTAGACGGCTACGCCTACAATCATAGAACTAGAGTTATAATAACATAACTATCGTTCTATTTCATGTAGGCTACGCCGTCTAGGCTTCGCCTTATGGGCTAAGGTGAAGCTGCGAGCGGAGCCCGGTCAATGTCCTCCTGCTGGACCCCAGTCAAAACGACCTAAGTCACCAGAGCACATTAAGACTCAAAAAGCCAAGGAAGTGTAAAACACAACAGCTTGATAAAAAACTAATTCCTCCTAGATCAAGCAAGGCAATGATCAAGGGAGAAAAAAGTGAGTCTGTAAAGACTCCGGCTCTAATCCGTGCTTCATGGAACCCATGAAAAGGAAAAGAAAAACCAGAGCAACACGGTTTCCATTAGGTCCGCTACCACCGGGGGCGGAGCTACGGAATCCGGCTCTCCAATAATGGGACTCTCTCGGCCGTTTCTTATTTGAAGAAAACGGCGGGAGTGCCACACTGGTCAACAAAACCACCAGACAATTGGCGAGCCAATAGAAAACCCCCTAGCCTGTTTTTCATTTGAAAAAAGGTGGAAGAGTAAGACTTGTAATCAAGTCCAACTCGCCAGCCGGCGAGAGGAAATCCAACCACACCGCTTTAAAGAACATGTCTATATTCTTAAGCCGTAAAAGGGGTCCCGGACTCCAGCACAGAGTTGCCGAGTGAGCCCCTGGACATGTCTAACATGTAAAAACGGACAAAGGGGCCGGGGGAAGACCATGACGCAGCCGCGCAGATGTCTTCCACCGAAACGCCCTTGAGTAGAGCCGTTGAAGCGGCCACGCTCCGTGTGGAGCGGGCTTTAACGCCCAACGGTGGTGCCAAGCCCTGCCGAGAGTAGGCTAAGCAAACACCCTCACACAGTGACGAAACTTTGATTTCAGAGGTGGGGGGGACACAAATATTTTTTATAAAACTCTTCAGTTCACTGTGTTTTCTAGTAGTTCTTCTAGTTTTCTGTTGCTACTTTTAAGTTTACTGTTCCCTTTTTTGGTTTGTCTGGTTGTAAAGCATGTAGCAAAACATTATCACCCAATTCTGTGTTTCACCTTGTTAGTCAACTTCACTCCATCTCAGTAGCACCAATTTTACACTTATTTTTGGAATATATGGTAAACAGACCTCATTTACATAGCACTACCCAGTGGTGGGCAGGTCAAACTGGCAGGAATATCACAGGTGGGGAGAAATTGAATAAAATGTCCATAATTCAGTGTAAGTAGTCAAGTGATCAAATTTATTTAAAATGAATGTAACACAGAACCACTGTCATTTTAGGCAGTTATAGTAGTTTCTCGTCTTGTTAAGCCTTACAGGATGATCGTGGCAATTAAGGTGTGAAAGGGTGTATATTTATAATTACACGGTTTGTCTGATAACACTGTATTTGTTATCTCTTTGTTTCTTTCACACAGTGGCGAGGTTAACAGATCCACCAGCCTCAGTTAGTATATTTGCGGCTTCTCAGCTACATGAAGCTTCCAAACACATGTTGTCTTCGGTCATTGGCAATGATGAATTCCTGGCAGAGTTTCTTCCTGTCCAAGGCATCAATCCTTTCTTGGTGTATGTGACAAACTGCCACATTGTTCAGGCGTTTCTGCTTCATGCAGTTGCGAAGCCAGGTCTTCAACCTCCTCAGTGCACTGAAACTCCTCTCGGCTTCAGCAGACGATGTTGGAACAACCAACAACAGCCTCACAAGGACCTCCACCTGATCAAAAAGACCTCTGACTTCAGGCAGCATGCTTCTCAGAATGTCTGCAGCTTCTGTGCTTGACATGTAGGTGTTCTTTGACTTAAACATGGCTAACTCCACATCCAATATCCTCCTATTGATCTCTGGATACTGGTCCACAATGGCATCACTTTTTCCAGTTACAAGTACATTCTCCAACTTCTGAAGAACTTCAAGGCTTGTTTGATGAAACCGCTCTCTGAATTGCACATCTGCTGTGTCAAGCATCTGGAAGAACTCCCTTCTGAAGTAATCAACAGAAGCTGCTGGGGCATGTGCTGCAGCTTCACCAGCTAGGCGTTTCGGTGGCCTGCGGATACGAGGCATTTCAATTGGGCTGATATTTAGTGAGGTGACCAGCTCTGTTGCACTGTCAAAGATCTGTTGGAATGTTCCCTCTGTTCTTTTCTCTTGCAGAGCTGTCTTGACATAATGTGCTGCAGCCTGCATGCCCGCAACTGTGATGGTTCGCTTTTGTAATGATTTGTTGAGGCATTCCATTTCCTCAAGAACTTCCATAGCGAGATGGAGTCCCAGCACTGTGTTCCCTTTCTGGAATCTGTCAAGGAGACCATTTGCCTTTGTAGCTGTTTCCGAGCCACCGGTTGAAGCCATCTCCTCCAAACTGAGCAACACTGCCTCATACTGTTTGAGGACTGAATGGACTGCTGCCACTCGCACAGTCCACCGTGTAGGACACAGTGGCTTCAGAGTGGTAAATGATCCATGTTCAGATGTGGCAATTTTGCAGAAGATGGTCTTGAACTTTCCTGAAAGTCCAAACAGATGCCCCAATTCATGGACCCACTGCAGTGCATCACGGACGACAGATGAGGCTGCACAAGTTGCCTGTGTTATCAAATTAACACAGTGAGGACCACAGTGTATGAACAGTGCCAGTGGTTGTGCTTGTCTAAGATAGGCCTGTGCACCAGCATATTTTCCGGACATATTTGCTGCTCCATCATACGTCTGTCCCCGGAGCCCATCGAGAGACAAATTGAGACGAAGCAGCACATCTTTGGCTACATTTGCTAGGTTTTGTCCAGTTGTGAGCGACACTTCATATAAACCAACAAATACTTCATGAGGAATTAGGTCGTGGTCAAAGTAGCGAAGACAGATTGATTCCTGTTCGGTCCCAGTTATGTCCTGTGTTCCATCAATGATGATGGAGTATTGCAACTGTGGTTGTGATCTGATTTCAGTGGCTATATCTCTGACAATGTAGTTTGCCATTATGCTCAACATCTCATTTTGGATTTTGGGGCTTGTGTAATCATGAGAACGTGAATTAAGCCACTCGAACAGCACGGAGTCATCATCTGATCTCAACTTGAGTAACTGAGAAAGATTTCCTTCCTCAGATTCATTGCCTCTGAGAGCCAGGCCTTGTCTGCCTAGGAATTGCACACAGCTCATGATCTTCATCAAGCATGCCCTTGCCTTTTGCTGTGATGCTGCCAATGCACTAGAAAGCTGAGAATTAATTGGATTTGCTTTTTGACAATGTGTAGCAACTGCAAGCTTATGAGACTTGCTTTTTATATGATCTGTACATTTCTCCACAGCCTTTTTCCAATTTCTGAACCCAGCAGAGACAAATGCTGAATCAGTGTTTTTCGCCAGTGAAGACTTGTCAAGTTGAAATGCTTTTACACAGTAAAAGCACAGGACTCCATTCACACTATGACTGTAATGAATCCAAGGAAATTCTTTAAACCATTTCTCTTGGAAATGTAGGGTTCTGTTTGCAAGTTTTTGAACCGCTATTTCTTTTGGATTGGGCTGATATGGCTGAGTTATCTGATCTGGCCCTGCTCTTCCACCTTGTTCTCCTTTATTGCCTGAGCATCCACTGACCCCTGGCTGCTGCTGATCCAGCTAAGATAGACATAACAAAAGGTGGAATATCTATGAGCAACTTATAATTTAATTAATTACAATAATGACGTTGAACTTTGTTGTTGATGTTTGAACTTTGAAAGCTCTGATACAGATTATCATCACCCTAACATTTGTCACAATGTTTAATCTCATAACTAACATATGTTTATTCTTTCAACCTCACCTGTGAGCCTCCAGCCTCTTCTCCTCTACCTCCTCTAGCCTCTCCTGCTCTCCCTCCTCCAGCCTCTTCTCCTCCAGCCTCTCCTGCTCTCCCTCCTCCAGCCTCTTCTCCTCTATCTCCTCCAGCATCTCCTGCTCTCCCTCCTCCAGCCTCTTCTCCTCTATCTCTTCCAGCCTCTCCTGCTCTCCCTCCTCCAGCCTCTTCTCCTCTATCTCCTCCAGCCTCTCCTGCTCTCCCTCCTCCAGCCTCTTCTCCTCTCCCTCCTCCAGCCTCTTCTCCTCTATCTCCTCTAGCCTCTCCTGCTCTCCCTCCTCCAGCCTCTTCTCCTCTACCTCCTCCAGCCTCTCCTGCTCTCCCTCCTCCAGCCTCTTCTCCTCTATCTCCTCCAGCCTCTCCTGCTCTCCCTCCTCCAGCCTCTCCTCCTAGATCTCCTTGTGCATCTCTACTATCCGTCACCTGACAAAAATATATTGATGCATGACATGAGTAGTGGGACAGTTTGGGGTGCAACAATCATCAATTTTAATGATACGGTTATAAAGGAAAAAACTTTTTTTTTCACAATTATTATGAGTATTGATGTATAAAATCACATTTGTAATCCGAGGTTTTATTGTATTTTTCCCTAAATCTTTCATTGTTAGTGTTTTACAACATAACATGTTGCTGCCTTTCAACATAAAAATAATACATGAAAATAAGTGTATCTCTTTGGCATTAAATATAAGCTTTTTAAAATCCGTTGCATTGTTGAGGCTCTACTGTTATAATAATAATGATAATAATAATAATAACAACAACTAGAACATTTCTAAAGAAATTTTGTCAGGGCCTGGTGGAGCCCACCAATCAGAGCAGAGCAGTCACCCGCAGCGGCTCCTGTGACATTTGACACCGCTGAGAGACAAACCACTGAAACCGAAGCATTTTTGGCCAAACTGTAGTTAGTTCCTATCATTGAACCGGCTTCACTGTGAGCATCCTGAGCTCTTCCTGAATGTCTGCATATATATTTTATGTGGCTAAAGTTAGGAAATGGGGTTTTTAGAGCGATTGATAGAAACTGGTACCTCTGCTTTCCTCCAGAAATTTTCGCGCCTTTTTTTAACAACAATACATTTGATATATCAGCACTTTCAATAAAACTCAAATACACTTTACAAGATTACTGAGAGCTTTGTAATTGATGAGGAGGATCTTGAAGTGGACGTGCTGCTTTATTGGGAGCCAGTGAAGGTGTCGCAGGATGGTGTAACGCATTTCTTTGAGTAACTTACACTTTGACTTTGAAAGAAGTATCTTATGTCCACTTTTCTTTTTTTAGACATCCTGGCTGCGCCTAATTACCAAACACACACACACCGATTCAAACGTTAATGTAAATGAAACCTCTGATATTACAATCCTTCCAGCTGACGTGGCCCAGGCAGAACAAACGCCCAACTTACAGCGGAAGATTAACACGGCCTCCTCCCCAACTGGCAGACCGGTGTGCGTACTGGTGCTGTTTATAACCTGATGGAGTGACAGCGGGGACGGCCAATCACACAAGGAATGCAGAGCCAATGGAGGAGCTTGTGGGCAGGTCTAAACGAAAGCAACTGGCTTCAGCTCGAGCGGCCGTTTCCGCTTGGTCCTAGTGCCTGACGAGTCTCTGTTTACCATAGCGTAACATGGTTTCCGGACGGTGAAAACTGCAGGGGACCAGAACGGCCTTTTGAAAAAGCGCAGGGGACATGTCCCCTGTGTCCCCCCCCCAAATTACGTCCGTGCCCTCACATACCCAGCGAGAAAACCGCTGCTTAGAGAGAGCGCAGCCCCTGCTAGCGTCGCTATAACACACAAACAACTGTTGTGTGGAGCGGAACGCGTACATAGCCAACGCCCAAACCGGGCACAGGAGATGCAACTCCGCCTCCGCCTCACTAGAATGAGGCGGGGGGTGAAAAGCCTTAAGCACAATATCCCTCGACCGAAAATAACTATTAATGTTCTTCGGGAGGAACGCAGGATTAGGTCTGAGCAACGCAAAGGAGCTGTCCTCGTTTAGCAACAAGCAACTCGGGCTGACAGACAGAGCGGTTAGCTCACCGGCCCGCTTGGCAGAAACCAAGGCCAACAAGAGCACCGTCTTAAATGACAGGGCATCCAAAGGGGCCTGAGAAAGAGGCTCGAAAGGATCCCTGGACAATCCGCGCAACACGGTGGGGAGATCCCAGCGTGGTGTAAGCACGCGTGAAACAGGCCTAACCCGTCTAGCCCCACGCAAGAATCTCTTGACCAGTGGATGGCTGAAGATCGGTCCACCATCACAGCCTGCATGGCCAGCCGAAACGGCTGCCGCATAGACCTTGATAGTGGAGAAGGCCAAACCTTTTTCCAATAAGTTTTGCAGAAACGAAAGCACGCTTCCCACCTCGCATTGAGATGGGACAGCGTGGTTCGTCTCACACCAATTAGAGAAGGCGCACCACTTCGCCGCATAGAGGGAAGAAGTAGAAGGCGCACAAGCACTCTGAATAGTGTTGATAACCGTCTCAGGCAGACCTTTGCCCTGCAGGATCAACCTCTCAGGAGCCAAACCAACAGCCGTCCCGAGACATCGTGCGGGTGGTACACCGTCCCGTGGGCCTGTGAAAGCGCATCCGGCCTGAACGGTACTGGCCAAGGCACCGACCGCGAGAGCGCGGCCAGCTCTGGAAACCACAGAGCTGAACGGTTCTCCGGGGCCACTAATATCAGGGACAGTCTCTCCTGTCTGACCCGTTCCAGAAGAGGAAGGATCAGCTGGAGCGGGGGAAACGCATACAAGAGAGCCCGTGGCCAAGGTGTGTGTGCCAAAGCATCTACCCCCAACGGGGGAAGATCCCGAGGGCTGAGGGAGAACCACCACCTGCAGTGCGTGTTCTCCCTGGACGAGAAGAGGTCCACCTGCGCTGTCCCGAACCTCTGCCAGATCAGTCTGACAATGTCGGGATGTAACCGCCACTCGTCTCGGCGGGGACCGCCTCGAGACATGAGGTCCGCTCCAAAGTTCTGGGCGCCCGCGATATGCAGGGCTCTCAGACTGAGGAGATACTGATGAGCCCAAAGCCAGAGCTCGACCGCCTTTCGGTGGAGAGCAGGGGAGCGGACTCCCCCCTGTCTGTTGATGTACGCCGCCGCCGACACGCTGTCTGTCCTGATCAGAACGTGGCGGCCGCACACCAGGTGAAAGAAATGCAACTGCACTTTCCTCACAGCGTCGAGCTCCAACACATTTATGTGTGCTGTAGGGGGCGTGCGCCACTCGTCTCCGACCGAGTGAGAGAGGCACGTTCCTCCCCAACCCGTCAACGAGGTGTCCGTGAAGACCACTACGTAGGACGCCACCCTGCCCAGGGGAACACCCCTGAGATGGGCGGAGGGTCCTTTCCAATATTCCAGGTCTGGCGACACCGAACGGGGAACGAGGAGCACCCTGAGCTTGTGTCGCCTGGGGTCCAACCGTTGGCGAGCAAACCACCGCTGGAGTCTGCGCATAAAAAGCAGACCCAGGGGGACCACGGGGTGGGCAGCTGCCATCAGCCCTAACAGGCGCATGGTGGACAGTGTGGTCACGTTTCTGCGAACGTGAAAACGGGAGAGCGCCGACAGGATGGCGTCTCGCCGAGGAGGCAAAAGCATCGCAGTCATGGAGTCTAGGCAAAGCCCCAAGTAGACTGTCTTCCGGCTGGGGAGCGGTGAGCTCTTCTCCCAGTTGATGGCAAAACCCAGGAAGGAGAGATGGTTTATCACCAACATGGTGTCCCTTCTCGCGGTCTCTTCTGAGTTGCTCAGAATAAGCAGGTCGTCTAGGTAGAAGAGAATCCTCTTTCCCTGACGCCTGAGCGGTTCCAACGCCGTCTCCAAACACTTCGAGAAGGTGCGCGAAGCCAGGGAATAGCCGAACGGCAGACACTGGTACTCGTACGCCATCCCCATAAAGGCAAAGCGGAGAAACTTCCTGTGCGCCTGCCAAACAGGGACGTGGAAGTAAGCATCCTTGAGATCCAGGGATGTGAACCAATCGCCCTCTCTCACACACCGGAACATCGCTCCGACAGTGAGCATTCTGAACTTCCTCGTGGCAACGAATCTGTTGAACACGCGAAGATCCAGAATAGGTCTCTTTTCCCCTGACTTCTTGGAAACCAGGAAGTAGCGGGAATAAAACCCTAGGTGAGACTCGTAGGGGGGAACGACAGTGATGGCCCCCTTTACCAAGAGACGTGCCACCTCTGCTGCTAGAGCCGTGCTCGCAGCCGGGTCCCGTAGCGTGGTCTCCACCAACCCCATAAAGGGTGGGGGACGACGCTTGAACTGTATGGGATGGCCCCATCTCAACGTGGTGTCCAACCACGATGGCAGAACGCACCGCTCTTGCCAACACGCATAGCGGTCGGAGAGAGGGCGAGCCGACAGCTGAGGAAGACCGTCCAGGAATAACCCGTATTCCTCTGCCCCTACCGCCTCCACACTGCGTGTGAACCAAGGGGGGCTTCCCATGAAAGGGAGGAGGCTCAGCGAGCGTAGGAGACGTAACAGAACTAGCCGCTGTAAAAACAACGAGCTGTCTAGACGTCGCGCTCGTGCCCGCTGAACAGGGAGCGAGCCGTCCGGCCGCAGCACCTGTGCGCATGCGCTGTCCGCAGGCTGTAGCCACAGCGCGCGGACCAGTCTCCTCACCTATAATGTGGGGAACCAGGAGACCGGTACAAGCGGCCGTATCCACGGGCTCGTGCAACGAGTCTCTGATCCGTCCACGAGGCTCCAAGGGACGCCGCTTCTTAGAAGCAGGTGAACCAGAGGCCATGTGAACACGCCGTCCGACCGCCACCCTACAGCCACCGGGCTGAGGGGGGGAAAGAGGCAACATGGAGGAGCGCACCACAAGCGTAGGACGCAGGTGGCCTGAGGAATATCGCTCTTTAGGCTCTGGTCGGCGCCGAGGCACCGAAAGCACGCCAAGTGCCCGTCACCCGGTGCCAGGGAGGCGGGACAGGAGGCGCATAGGAGTCCTGAAAAGGACCTAGCTCCAGGAGCGCTCTCAGGTGGCCCTGAAAAGGGCCGTTTGTCCGCGGCCTCGCCCGAGCGGCTGCCACCGGCTTGGGAGATCCGTGTTGAAGTTCTCATTTTCTTAATAGTAGTTCTCAATTTCTCGCTGATAAGCACAAATGCTGAAAGAAAAGGGAGGATGAGCGACGGTATACACCGCGTTATATAGACACGATACCGTGGGAAATGTGGGCGGTGCCCACGCTGATAGGTGCATAGTTTTAATTTTCAAGCGTGCGCAAGCACACGCACGGGACAAGCCCATAAGGCGAAGCCTAGACGGCGTAGCCTACATGAAATAGAACGATTGTTTCTCTCAATCAAAGCACAAAACAGGACAACTGATGCCCATAGCCTTAACCCATAAATGATGTTGTGTAAGGACACGTTGGTGTAGTTATGTTGAGGAATGTCACAGATTTCACTGTAAAATCGCCGTTAATGTGCAGCCATCGGGTCTTCCGTTAGCCAATGGGATGAATGCTTATAGCTTCATATATCTCCGTGGAGGGATTACATTGCAATGAGTGGAAAATCCCCTGCGTCGATAAAAGAAGCACATGGTCCTCCGTTAGCCAATGGGATGAATGCTCATAGCGTCTCTATGTGCAGCCATCGGCTCCTCCGTTAGCCAATGGGATGAATGCTCATAGCTTCATATATTGCCGTGGAGGGGTTACATTGTAATGAGTGGGAAACCCCCTGCGTCGAAAAAAGAAGCACAAGGTCCTCCGTTAGCCAATGGGATGAAGGCTCATAGCGTCTCGGTGCAGCCATCGGGTCCCCCGTGAAGGGGTTACATTGTAACGAGTTGAAAACCCAATGCGTCGAAAAAGAAGCACAAGGGTACCCTTTCGCGTCAGAAACTGAAGCCAAAGTCACTGACCGTTCGTCAAAAATCGACGCGCTTGGAGTGAGAATGTGTTGACCAGTGCATCCAGCGACATGCCCCCCACTACCTTTAACAATCCGTTTTTCCTCTCTCTTAAACTCTCTTTGAGATTTCTGAATGTAAAGTGCTCTACAAATTAAATATAGTATTATTTATTATTATATTAAGATACTCATTCGCCATTAACTAGGTGCTTATTAATATGCCTATTAGTAACATACTGGCCCTTTATTAGTAATTATTAGACATGTATTAATACCTTATTCTGTATAAACTTATTTTACCCTTACTACTCCATTAATTATGATTAATTATGATTTCACCCAATATATTTATTATTATATTAAGATACTCATTCGTCATTAACTAGGTGCTTATTAATATGCCTATTAGTAACATACTGGCCCTTTATTAGTAATTATTAGACATGTATTAATACCTTATTCTGTATAAACTTATTTCACCCTTACTACTCCATTAATTATGATTTCACCCAATATAACCTCCTAATTATTGTTTGATTACTGTAAATAAAGCCGTTATTGGATATGAGTAACGATGCTAATAACCAAGGCATCATTGGGGCCTTGTAAAGGGGCAATAGCACAAGAACAGTCATTCACTCTTTATTACTCTGAATTAGTATAGTTTATTCTTATGGAATACAATGCAAAACTACAAGTGGTAATTATTATTACCTGTATTAACTATTAATTAAGTCTTGGTAACTCAAAATATGTTCCCTATTCTAAAGTGGGGTCTTGTTCATATTTAACTCACAAGTACATTGACCCTTATTAACCCAAACATGTTCCCTATTCTAAAGTTTCAACTTCTTCACATTTCGTTAAGTCATTACAGCATACAAGTAGTTAGAAGACAGCCAATTTATCACAAATGCTAGTTTATTTATTTTGAATAGCAAACAGTATAGCCATACAGAAAAGACTCAAAATGGCATTCAGGTTAGTGCACTGAATTATATTCTTATTCTCTATACTCATACTTTGTATGGTGACTGCATATGGTTAAATGTATTATTATTATTATATTTTCTAATAATGTGCCAGTATGTTACTAATAGGCATATTAATAAGCACCTAGTTAATGGTGAATGTACTGGTCTGGGTGGATCTGAGCAGCAATCCCACTATCCAGTTCAATTGATATGAATAACTCCAAGAAGCATGGCAGGGCTCCAGACTAACTTTTTGTATTGGTTGCATCGGTGCGCCAAACTTTTTTTTTTTAGGTGCACCACCACAAAATTTAGGTCTACAGCCGCAAAATGCGGCTGTAGACGATCACACACTCCTTGATAATAATAATAATAATAATAAATGAAATTTATATAGCGCTTAATATGGTACTCTAAGACGCTTCTGATAGAGACGTCTGTGTCGCCGTCAATAATGAAGGACAATTATGTGCCGTTTCCGACGTCCGCAGCTGTCTTTTGCTTTAAGGAGTCGGCTATTACCCCAATGAATTGTGCACATGCCATGTCATTGCATTGTTGTTCCGTTCTTTGTCGTACCTCAGTCAGGGAAATTGTTTCAAACAGTCCTGTCTGAAAGCATACATTTTTGGCATTTTAATTTGAGTCTCGGGGCCGGGCTCCATCTCAGACTCGGTTGTCTCATCTGGTTCCGTGTCTGATGTCATCGCCAAAGGACCGGGGCTTGAGGGCTCTGTGTCTTGTGTAACACCTTTTTGGATTAGCAGATTAAGAATTCTTTATACAACAATATTCTGGGCCAGATTACTAGGTTTGACTACTGGAGCAAGATGGATAATTAATGAGACAACACAGTTTAGTTCAACAAGTCTGCAAAATCTTACGACCGTATAGGTCGTTTGTACTGCCATGGATTACGACCCACTGGAGCGTATCAAAAACGAGCGCCTCTACAGGTCGCGGGAGGTATGTATCCCACATATATGTTTTTGCTCTGTGCATTTAGGGTTTTAGCCATTTTATTCAGGTGTAAATGATTTAAGATCAAAACTCAAATCAACGGTTGGAAAAAATAACTCACATTTTTTGCTAAATCTATTCATTTGATGAGTAGGCTATAAGGATATAAGGATACAACCCGGTATATGGACAACGCCCATACACTTTGTTACGTAGCCATATTAATCGTTATTATCTGAATGGGAAATGCAATATTTTAGGACAGATACACCATTAACCGTGTTTCTAATGACATTTCTAGCGAGGAATGTACATTTTCCTTGCATAATCTTCAGTCAGTGAATGTGTATGATCTTTATTAATCTTTATTATCTGAATGGGAAATGCAATATTTTAGGATCGATTCACCCTTAAACATGTTTCTAATAACATTTCTAGCGAGAAATATACTTTTTACTTGCATAATCTTTAAAAGATTTAATCGGCTCGCTCGCATGTTTCAACGACTTCAGGTTGCTAGGGACGCTGCTTTCGCTAAACTAGCAGCTCACGTGTTTCCTGCGTTTGTGTTATTAAACCGTTACTTTATGTAACTTTTAATGATATTGTAATAACCACAGGCGAGGTATTGAGCGAAGTAAGATTGATAGCAGGTTTATTGGATTCCACAATCGGACAGGCAGGTACAGCTCCACCGGAAAACTACAACAACCAAAACTCCCGCCCGGAAGGAAACCCCCGGAACCCCCTCTCAGAAGGCCCCTTCCTCCCAAACCCTGTGACGCAACAATATCATCTTAGAAACACGTTTATCTGAGAGCCAACCCAGTCGCCAAAAGCATACGTTGACAGTGTACGTTTTCGTGAACACTGGATTACGTCGCATTTCAACATAAAATAGCATGCTAAGCACACATACACACACACACACACACACACACACGCACGCACGCTAACACACACACACACACACACAATGCATTTCGCTGCTAAAACAACAACTTGGGCTGCTTCTAGGACATTTTGGGTGGATTTTGAACGGTATGTGGGCAGGACGTTTTTTGCAGACAGGACCTGGCAACCCTGCGCTGTTGCCCGAGGTGCAGAAATGCTCTGGAACAGATCTGGATCCACCATGGCCAAAATAATTGTCATGAATAGCATGAATAGATTCATGCATTATCATTCAACTTGAACATGTGTTTTTACAGTATAGCGTGGTGGAGGGATGACGTATGTTGGCCAACCCGGAAGTGAGCGTCAACCTGGGTTTCCCTTGACAAAAAGCCAACGGGTTTTTCCATTGGATTTTGGATTATTGTAATAAATAAAATAAACAAAGAACGAAATGTAAACCAATGCATTCTGAATGGGAGTTTTTCTCAGATTTTCCATGCTACACAGAACGAAATGTAAACCCATGCAAATAAAGACTTCATGGTCATAATAATTTAAATATCATTATACTCCTCAGTGTGTAGGGTGGTATTCTATTTTTTTCAACGGGGTTGCATCCAGTCACTTGACCGTCATGGTTGCTATGGTGGTTGCTATCGACCAGCCCCTCTAATCCTTACATGGCTCTAAAAACCACGCG
The DNA here is from genome assembly GCF_026213295.1 of Gadus chalcogrammus. Lineage (NCBI taxonomy): Eukaryota > Metazoa > Chordata > Actinopteri > Gadiformes > Gadidae > Gadus > Gadus chalcogrammus. The sequence goes on along the minus strand of NC_079415.1, from coordinate 22,516,763 downwards.
GCAAAGGAGCTGCCGTCCATTAAGTTGTTTTTGTCGTAAACTAGGGTCCGATGGTTAAAAAATAGACAGATATTCCAAGGTATCCTTAAAAGGCAGCTTGGATGTTTTTATTTTCTGCAGTTTAGACTTCTTCTATAACCTATTTTTGAAAGCAAAACACCAAGCTCAATGATTTAACGAGGCAGGGTTATTTGAAACAATTTATTAAATATATATTTGTGAGAGGTCATTCCTTTTTCTTCCTATTTATGTCTAGTGTACAACCCTACTGTCCACAAGCATCACCCCCCCCTCCCCATATGGATTTGGAGAATTGTTGCCACGTCCCAGTGGTGGAGGTATCATATATATGAAAGAGGGCATTCAATTATACTACAATGATCAATTAGGAGGACGAAGCCCTAAAGGAAGTGATGCAATTGGTGACTGCAGGTCGACAACATTTAATTAAGCTGTACTTTGAGGTCTCTTATATATCAAAGGGGGTCTCAAAGGACGCATACGCTTCAACCTGTGGCTCCAGCCCTACAGGAAATGACTCAGCAAGTGCTCCATCTCGTTGCACCTGCACCCAGCGGCTCGCTTGCAAGATTTTGGCCTGAAGTTTTTCCCAGACCTACACCGTAGCCATCCAACCTGCATATCTGAGAATCAGGCCTCTCTTTAATAATGACAAAAAGTTATGAGAGAAATACACATTAACTTTTGTCTCATAAGCGGCGTGGTGCCGGCTCCTTTTGACCTTTTGACCCCAGACTTCTGGGGGAATAGCTGAATCAATTCATTAGTCAATCAGAAGCATGTAAATATCTTCCCGGTGGCGTAAGAGTCCGAACAAGGTGTCCTTCAACATCTACGCTTCCAGGCGATTGCAACGGTGCCACACATGAGCATATTCGAACATGTTTAATGGTAGTAATTAGCTGTCGAAATTGGAGGCCTTAATCAATAATAATGATTTGCTTGCCGATATAAATTTGTGACAAATGACATGTTATTTAGCATCTACACGTTGAGCTGAGTCCAATGACACCCAGCATGACACTCTAGCAAATGGCAACATGTATTTTACATGGTACACCTAGGTCTAGGACATGATCTCGGTGTAGCAAGAGGGCGAGCTTGATCTCATTGGACTCAGCTTAACGTGTAGATGCTAAATAACATGTAATTTGTCAAAAAATCTCCATCGGGAAGCAAATCTATAGCTGGGCATTATTGATAAAGGCCTCCAAAATCGACCGCTAATTACTACCCCGAAAAATATTCAAATATGATAATGTAACTGTTGCAATTGCCTCGAAACGTAGATGTCAAAGGACACCTTGTTTCCCCCTTTACACCACCGGGAAGATATTTTCATACTTCTAATGGATTGATTCATATTTTAAGGTTCTCGGAGTGAGACTTTAAGCGGCTGCAGCAGAAGTGTTGAGACGAAAGATGATATCAAGACATTTATAGAATATTCCCATTCACATTATGATTCTTCCTCATAACCTCCGACCAAACATCCTTTACAGTCACCGAGCGAGGATTATGAAAGTCCAGGCCCCCCCTTCCTGCACTCGGGGTCCGACTGGGCCAAGTTTCGGTGCGGGGGGCCAAGTTTCGGTGCGGGGGTCCCAGTTAGGCCTTAGAATAAGGTATTCAAATTTCAGGGCGGTAGGACGTTCCTATCTCAAAAACTGTTTTTCCACCACATTCTGAACCATTAGGTCTTGCAGGTAACACTTCTGTGGGGCTTTGTCCAAATGACAGTCCATTTGGGAAAACTTTTTTTCTCTAAGGGCTAGAACTCCAAATCTCGGATATGTCGTTCTCGGGGCCCCGGGAAATGTGTGTAAACATTTTAGCCTCCCTGGCTATCTCGAAAAGGCCGGAAAAGGGGCGTGACCTCCAACAGTACAGTAATGCCGCTTTTCCACTGCATGGTACCAGCTCGACACGACTCGACTCGACTCAGCTCGCATTTTTTGTGTTTCCATCGCGAAAACATGGTATCTGGTACCTGAAGTGGCTGCTTTTTCTAGTACCGCCTCGCTCTAGGTTCCAAGCGGCTGAGCCGATGCTAAAAGGTGACGTCGGCAGACGGCCGGCCACTGATTGGCCAGAGAGTGTGACAACGTCACGAGAGCGACATGGCAACCATGCTGGTAACAGCCATAGCAGCGCCGCAGCCAACATATTCCACTTCTTCAACTTCTTCAACATGCCAGCTAATAATAGTAATGTTATCGATGTCCTCCATTGTTGTTATGTGGGTTCTGTCCATGTGTGGGTTGCGTAGGTGTTGTTTGCGTCGTGTACAAAAATACGTCACAGCCCTTTCGCGCAGCCGACCCCGCCCACGTCCAGGAGGTACTATTTGTGGTGGAAAACGACCCGTGCTGCTACCGTGTCGAGTCGTGTCGAGTCGAGTCGAGTCGAGTCGAGCTACATGTGCGGTGGAAAAGCGGCATAAATGTACATAAGACAGAGGTTAGTTTCTAGTCCCCATTTTTTGTGGGATGGAGGTGTACATTTGTGGCTCAAGATGTGTAGACACAGCTGGCCTGTGGCCACGTTTTTGAAGTCTGGGGTCAAAAGGAGCCGGCACCACGCCGCTTATGAGATAACAAAAAGTTAATGTGTATTTCTCTCGTAACTTTTTGTCATTATTAAAGAGAAGCCTGATTCTCAGATATGCGTGTTGGATGGCTAGGGTGTAGGTCTGGGAAGATCTTGCAAAATCTTGCAAGCGAGCCGCTGGGTGCAGGTGCAACGAGATGGAGCACTTGCTGAGTCATTTCCTGTAGGGCTGGAGCCACAGGTTGAAGCGTATGCGTCCTTTGAGACCCCCTTTGATATATAAGAGACCTCAAAGTACAGCTTACTTAAATGTTGTCGACCTGCAGTCACCTATTGCATCACTTCCTTTAGGGCTTCGGCCTCCTAATTGATCATTGTAGTATAATTGAATGCCCTCTTTCATATATATGATACCTCCACCACTGGGACGTGGCAACAATTCTCCAAATCCATATGGGGAGGGGGGGGTGATGCTTGTGGACAGTAGGGTTGTACACTAGACATAAATAGGAAGCAAACTCAGGAGAAGGAATGACCTCTCACAAATATATATTTAATAAATTGTTTCAAATAACCCTGCCTCGTTAAATCATTGAGCTTGGTGTTTTGCTTTCAAAAATAGGTTATAGAAGAAGTCTAAACTGCAGAAAATAAAAACATCCAAGCTGCCTTTTAAGGATACCTTGGAATATCTGTCTATGTTTTAACCATCGGACCCTAGTTTACGACAAAAACAACACAATGGACGGCAGCTCCTTTGCCGCGTGGTTTTTAGAGCCATGTAAGGATTAGAGGGGCTGGTCGATAGCAACCACCATAGCAACCATGACGGTCAAGTGACTGGATGCAACCCCGTTGAAAAAAATAGAATACCACCCTACACACTGAGGAGAATAATGATATTTAAATTATTATGACCATGAAGTCTTTATTTGCATGGGTTTACATTTCGTTCTGTGTAGCATGGAAAAATCGGAGAAACACTCCCATTCAGAATGCATTGGTTTACATTTCGTTCTTTGGAGCACAGTTATTTTTATTTATTTATTTATTTTCAGTTTTTGTGGAGGTGCTTCAAAGATGCTAATTTTTCTGCAATCATCCAAAATCCAATGGAAAAACCCGTTGGCTTTTTGTCAAGGGAAACCCAGGTCGACGCTCACTTCCAGGTTGGCCAACATACGTCATCCCTCCACCACGCTATACTGTAAAAACACATGTTCAAGTTGAATGATAATGCATGAATCTATTCATGCTATTCATGACAATTATTTTGGCCATGGTGGATCCAGATCTGTTCCGGAGCATTTCTGCACCTCGGGCAACAGCGCAGGGTTGCCAGGTCCTGCCTGCAAAAAACGTCCTGCCCACATACCGTTCAAATCCACCCAAAATGTCCTAGAAGCAGCCCAAGTTGTTGTTTTAGCAGCGAAATGCATTCTGTGCGTGTGTGTGCATGTGTGTGTGTGTGTGTGTGTGTGTGTGTGTGTGTTAGCGTGCGTGCGTGTGTGTGTGTGTGTGTGTGTATGTGTGCTTAGCACGCTATTTTATGTTGAAATGCGACGTAATCCAGTGTTCACGAAAACGTACACTGTCAACGTATGCTTTTGGCGACTGGGTTGGCTCTCAGATAAACGTGTTTCTAACAAGATGATATTGTTGCGTCACAGGGTTTGGGAGGAAGGGGCGGGCCTTCTGAGAGGGGGTTCCGGGGGTTTCCTTCCGGGCGGAAGTTTTGGTTGTTGTAGTTTTCCGGTGGAGCTGTGCCTGCCTGTCCGATTGTGGAATCCAATAAACCTGCTATCAAGCTTACTTCGCAATACCTCGCCTGTGGTTATTACAATATCATTAAAAGTTACATAAAGTAACGGTTTAATAACACAAACGCAGGAAACAGGTGAGCTTCTAGTTTAGCGAAAGCAGCGTCCCTAGCAATCTGACGTCGTTGAAACATGCGAGCGAGCCGATTAAATCTTCCTAATAACTATAAAACTAAAGATCAGACACAATCACTGACTGAAGATTATGCAAGTAAAAAGTATATTTCTCGCTAGAAATGTTATTAGAAACACGTTTAACGGTGAATCGATCCTAAAATATTGCATTTCCCATTCAGATAATAAAGATTAATAAAGATCATACACATTCACTGACTGAAGATTATGCAAGGAAAATGTACATTTCTCGCTAGAAATGTCATTAGAATCACGTTTAATGGTGTATCTGTCCTAAAATATTGCATTTCCCATTCAGATAATAACGATTAATATGGCTACGTAACAATTTCACCAAATGCTAGGAGAACGTATCGCCCCCTGTTGGTGCTATTCCCCCATTCATTTTGAATGGAGAAGGACGCGTGTTCAGGGTGACGCTTTGGTCAGGCAAAGCGTGACCCTGAACACGCCTTGCGATGTGGACAGACGTATCTATTTTACGCCTTGGCGTGATACCGGGAGACTAGGCGCGTCCCGAGCAACCACGAGCGTCCACGAGCGGCCCCGAGATTCAGAATGTCGTTATTTGCATGACAGCTAGAGGCGCTACATTTTGATACGCTCCAGTGGGTCGTTATTTGGGGCGGTACAAACGACCTATGCGGTCGTATTTTCTAGGAGGACAGGCTGGTTTAGTTTGACGACTTATTATTCAAAAGTTATTTCTTTAAAAAGTACAAAACAAACATAACCTTATACTTTATAAATCCCATAAATCCCATAAACGACATAACATTGGGCCCAAGTAGGAAATAAAAGAGAATAAAAGAAAATGTAACCCAGGATTGTAATTGTCTCTTGTGTGTGGTGATTGTTCCGTGTTGGATTCTCGCACGATGTGCGGAATAGCAGTGGCCGTGCAGATCCTAACCTCAGTCGATAACTCACAACCGGTCCAAAGAATTTAAAATGTTCATCTCAGTGGATCCTGGTTCAATGGTAGCTCGCCGTCTTTGGACGGGATCGGTCAGTGTGGAATCAATCAAGCGTCAAAAGGAAAAACCTGACCTGTATAACACAGTCAGAATAATATTCAAAAACCTGCATTCAAATTACTCATTCAACACAGTCAGAATAGATCTATACATTTAAATCTACATTCAAAGGTCCTCGTTATACATGTTGCATGAAACTCTTTACCCGTGCAAACATTCATAAACCCACAAGAGAAACCAAAATATCAATGAGGCATTTCTCTTACCAAAGGTTAAATAACTTGCTACGGCCCTCCCGCAGCATCAAAACGGCGCCCGCGTGGCAGCGCGAGACAACTAACGGTAAAGAAGGGAAATCCCTCTTTTTAGTACATCCAGAGAATGTCTAATATGAGGAGAATGGGCACTCGCTGGTTAGTTACGGTTTTCTGGACTGGTTGCAGTAATAATCTCTGTCCACGCGGGGCGCTCGCAGGCGAGTCCAGAATGAATGGGGTTTTATCCTCAGAATCCACTTTTCTCACGATGTAATTTTTTGTCAAGTAATTTGAAAGTTGCGTTCAAAAGGAGGGTCTAAGATAATAAACTCAGCTGAATATTGCATTTTTTAAGGTCATGTATCTGTTCTAAAAAGGCGTTAAAAACATGCGATGACGTCACACATTGTCATACTGTCAGAGGTACTGCTTTACGGCAGTTTCTGAAGCACTTCGGCACTTCTGCATTTCCCTTTTCCCGCAACAATAACACCAGCTGTTGGAGGTAAGGCTTTTTTTTGCTTAATACACTAGTTACAGAGTTTTAGTTAGCTAATGTAAAAAAATGGAATGCGCGAATGTTTTACATATGTATGTTACTTACAGAGTGTTTTTTTTAATCCTCACTTAAGTGCCGATGATAAAGCTTTTTTTTTAGCAACGATTATGAGCCATTTCTTTCTCCTGAAATAGAAACCTGGATTAGAATCATAATTTTAAGACTGCATCAATTTAGTTTACATCAGTAAACAATCTCCTAGAGAGCAGTGTTCTGTTGTACTCCACCTCATGCCTCTTCCTTTCTTGATCTCTACAGTTGGACCTTGATGCTGTGACAACGGACAAGTCTTCTTCCTCTGTCCTTTTTCCCTGCCTCTGTTCAGTATGTTCAGTGTTGTTAAATCATTTCTCTTTTTTTTTATTAGTTACTATTAGTTACTGTTCTTATTGCGTTCTTGTTAGTGTGATGTTTGAATAAACTTGCCTGTTGCAATGTTGGAATAATGTTTGTATAATTACCGTTATACAACTGTTACTGTTTCAATGTGACCCAGACCATATTTCTCATTTAACAAACATGTGTAGCTTATAATGTGTTGCAGGGCAGAGCAATTATATTCAATTGCTTAAAACAAACCCATCTGTAAAGATCAGTGAATGCATAGAAATCAATGCCAAGTGGTGTAGATGGTTTTCCCTCTGTGCAAGGTCATTAGCCCAAGTCCTACAAAAAAATAACGACTGTAATAGCAGATGTTGAAGTTGTTAAATCGTTAACTAACAATTTGTATGGAACAATCGGTTAAGGTAAGTTAAGTGCTTGAGTCTCGACACTTTAGAGAATGTCTAGCGCGCAACTTGAATAAGCCATGTGCGATTTTACTCGGGCTCCAGCGCAACTTTCCGTACCAGGTGCAGCCTCAGATAGCCTAGGACCATTCATACAGGAGCAAGCAAGAACGTTACCTTTTTCTGTCCTTGGGAAAAGAAAAGACGGACAATCCGTTTCCACTGTTAGTGCAGTTTATCATTGCACATTTACGAGGCATTTCTTTTTTAAACTATCTTTATTTTCGAAAAATAGACAATGACAGATGAAATTATATTTAAGGTGGTCATACTGTACCTACCATGTATATAACACATTGAACATTGAACACAAGAAATGGAAGAAATTCCATTTATGCCCATGTACTTTCACCATACATACCATCTAAAAAATAAAAGGGCCTACAGGAAAATATAAATACAGTACGCAAAAATTTACTTAGACGGAAAGTCGAAGTTAACACAATGTTTCTGATTGTGCTTCAGCTTCAGATGCCGTCAAGAGGGGTGTCTGGTCGTAATCAGTCGCAAGTCCGTCCCTGACCAATCAGCATTCATTAGCAGAATGCTAGCGTGTACGGCCAACAACGGCCCAAACTGTAAGAAATCGAAAGGACATAAGTACTCATTCATTTGACTTTTGAACTATAATCTATATTGAACTTGCGGAATCTATAATAAAATTTGCGATATTTCAACGACAAGCAGGTGAAAGAGACATATTTAGCCATCTAGCCCCATAGACTCCCATTAAATCTGGACTCGCCCGCGATCACCCCCAGTGGAAGTCTGATGGAACTACACCCAAGATCGGTACAATGGGTCGTATAGGAAGTGCCCAGGCTCTTCGTAGACGGGCTCTGGTACATCACACAGTTCAATAAAATAACCCTCAATAGACTTTGAAATGTACAAAGCCTCTTTAACATCAATATAACCTATATTTCTCTGTGCAGATCTAGTCAACTACGTTGTGTAGAAACCGCATTCCTTACAGACCCTCACATAGACAGGCTTAATTAGCGGCACTAGTCGTTAGCATATGTTTAGCTTCACACGTTCATGAGTCAGACCACGGTTAAACTCACGAAAGTATTTTCACAAGAGAACTGCGTCGCTCTGACGGTTCATCTGTTTGTATCTGCGTTCGGTTATCTGACTAAAGGAATAGCACAGTGGCTTGTTGTGGCTCGGAGCATAAACACATGCATTCCTCTCCGTCTCATCTCCCTACGTGCGCAACTCACGGCACTCTCACGCGACCAACTCCTCCTGCAAACAACAGTTCACACTTCAAAATAAAAGTAACTTATATTGAACTTTAATCGAAAACCAACGTAACGTAACCTCATACACTTCAAACTAAATAGTTAGATCCTTACAACATTTTAACCAAGTATATGCCTTCAAAAGCCCTCAAATTAATGCTTTAGTAGCCCTTATATTGACAGGATTACACCCTCCCCTTGTGAAGGGAGGCACGTCCCTGTGCCCCATTTATTTGGCTGTTTTGTTATTGGGGAAACAAGAGGAGTGAGGTTTTGATCATCAATGAATGTATCGACAGCACTCAATGACTTTACTAATGCCCCGTTTACACCATCCCGCTAATGGCCGCTAATGGCCGATAGACTACCGATGTGGAAGTCGGGGTGATTCGGGTGACATCGGGCTAAAAATGTATGATCGGGTCAATTTATCGGGGTAGCATTTACACATACCCGATGTTATAACGATAACATAACGATTTATGCCAGGGAAGACACCCGAAGTGACCCGATGTTACCACGTTTTGGTGAAAAGACCCGATGTAGTCTCGATCCCAGCCCGATTGTAAGCCGAATAATGGTAAACAATCGGGTGATGACTCGATCAGCCACGATTTCCGGCCGAATTCCGGCCGATGTAGACCCGAATATAGCGGAAGAGACCCGATGCGTAACGATAGATACCCGATCCCCCACGGAATAGACTCGTCCGAGACCCGACGCGCATGACCAGTCGGGCGTCCGCGCGATGGATATTTAACCCCCGATTTTCTAAGCCGATTCTTTTAATATTTCTAAATTCCAACCAGTGCACATCTCGTTATTCTCATACATTTGGATTATCGAATTAAAACCTTGTTCATCATAACTACTACCAGAATGGGACCAAAGAAGATGATCTCCCAGAGTAAGGCCAGGAGGGGTAGATCCATGGGTGCCAGGGAAGCCTCCACCTCATCTCCATCACCCAGAGGGCCGAGCCCACCAGCATCTCCCAAACCACCAACTCCACCACCAGCATCACCAGCTAGCTCTGAGTCTGAGCAGCCTGAGGCCACTCACAAGGCCGATGTGCCAACCAAGAGGAGGCGTGAAAAGCCGGTGTACCTTACCGATGATCAGCAGCAGTTGCTGGCCGACTGGTTGAAGGACCACCCAGAGATATATACGAAGGGCTCTAGGGATTTTAAAAACACGGAGAGGAAGAAGAGGAGGTGGGAGGACATGGCCAAGGACCTTGGAGTTAGCTATGAGGAGCTCATTAGGTGGTACCAGTCTACCAGGACTCGGGTTGGGAAACTCCTCCACAGTCTCAGGGCAGGAGGTTGACATGAGCAAGACGGACAGGGACAGGTACCTGGTGGCCACCTTTCGATTCCTCCTGGATCACATCGTCCGTCAGCAAACCAGAGTGGCTCATAGTGTAAGTATCACATGTAATAAGATTGGTATTTCCACATAAATAACATGTGATTGCATTTATATTCCATTTATATACTCCTGATGCCATGTCCATGAAAATTTGTTTACATGTCACTTAATGTTTTTTTGCCATTTAGTCTTTCAAGTTGAAGGAGAAGATAGCAGCTTCTCAGCCCTCAGCAGAGGCAGGTCCGGTCTGTTCTGGAACAACCAGTGAACATTCCAACTAGCTCCATGTTTGGCTCGTTCATGGCTTCTATGGTGGAGACACGTGTCCGGTCTCATTTACAGCCACAATTCTATCAGGAGGGTTTTGCACTCCTGATGAACTATGTTGACTAGCCAGCCCAGGTGACCACCCCTGTTCCACAGCCCATCATGCAGCCCATGCCACAGACATCTTTCCACCTCTTACAGAATCCGTTGAACCACAAGCCCAGATTTGTAGCCCAGCAGGAGAGACGTCAGGCTGACTACACTGGCATGGCGCCTCCCAGGAGTACTAGTGTATATTCTATGTGGGGGGGACCAGGGCCTTCTGGACCTGAGGCCAGTCTGGTACGACCTGAGACCACTGCACCGAGATCCTCCAGCACTCCCACTCAGCTGGATGCGCTGAACATTTCCGGACTGTCCTCCCTGTCCTTTATGGCCCAGTTGGCATCTGAGAGGTCGAACTTGGAGACCCCCAGTGACCCCCCGGAGCATGAGTATCAGGAGTAGTGTTATTGTTATGTGATAATTTATGTTGTTTATATGATAGTGTGATTGGGTTAGTGTTATATTGTTGAAATTATTTGATATGTTTTTATTATGTTCTAATAAATCCCCCACTGTTCTAATAAATTGTTTTAAAACAATTATTTCCCCTTTTATGGGAATGAATAATTGTAATATTCTGTAATATTTGTAATAATATATTGTAAAATTTCCCTTACAGTTCATTTCTGATATACAATTTTAATAAAAAGTCTATAAAAATGAAAACCAATTATGAATGAACCATTCTAATTTAAAGGGTTACTTCACCTATTTATAACCAGCGATCTATCATTATCAAATCACACGGATCACACGTCCTATCATTATGAAATCGCTATTGTAATATAAATAAATATCAGTCTAAACCAGTCTCCCCTTGGCCTTCTCCCGAAATGACGTCAAATGACGCAAATCGCGTCATTTGACGCGTTTGGCCTTCTCGTCATTTGACGCGTCCCCTTGGCCTTCTCCAGCTGGGGAGAAGGCCGAGGGGAGACTGGTTTAGACTGATATCTATTTATATATATATTTATATTACAATAGCGATTTCATAATGATAGGACGCCGGTTCTAAATGGGTGATGTGTCCCTTTAACTATAAAAGTGTTCATTCCTTCAAAATAAATATATCTATAAATAAGTAATTAAAAATTCTGAAACATATTCATGGAAGCAAAACATATTCTTTTCTAAATTTGCGTTGTTTTAAAAAAAATTATGGGTCAATATTAATTAATTCCTGACATTACATAAATATTAATCTAAGAATATGACTATGAACTTTAAAAAATAATTTAATTCTTAGTACCAGGAGTAATATTGATTTCTTTTTTATTAACCAATTCATGGTACATATATTCACTTCAACACAAATTTGACACAAAGCACCAAATGACAAAAAAATGCACTCAAACTAATCAGGTCACAGTTCATATACAAACACAATGTCCTTCGCTTACACAATGTTCACACAATGTTCTGCATTTGAACACAATGTCATGGATCACTTCATATCATGTCCATCTGCCATGGTACACCACCCCTGGGTGACCAATAGTAAGCCTTCAAATAATCCCTCTGGATCTTCGCTTCCTCAGACTCCCTCCCCCTTTTTGGGCCACGGATTGGCAAGAGTTGCCTCACGTCATCCCTCCAGGCTCCATCAACCATCTGTTGATCGTCACGTTCCTGGTCAGCATACTGGGACCTTCAATGGGATGTCTGATCCAGATCAGGTTATGTAAACACACACAGGTCAGGACTATGGATTCCACCGTACTAGGAACCTGCTGGAGGGTTGTTAACAAGCACTGGAATCTATGTGACAAGATTCCAAAACCGTTCTCCACAATTCTACAAGCCCTGGAAAGCCTGTAATTAAAGATGCGTTCTGGATCAGCAAGGTGTCGCTTGGAGTAAGGCTTCATCATCCAAGTCCTGAGAGCAAACGCATCGTCCCCAACTAGGAAGTATGGCATGTCTGCATCATCACCTGGAAGTGGATCAGGTTGTGGAAATCCTATGGTTTCGTCATCGATACAGGCCCTCAGTTCTGTGTGGTTGAACACATTGGCATCTCCTGCAGAACCCATGGCACCGACATCTACCCATAAGAACTTGTACTGTGCATCTACCAGGGCCATCAAAATGATGGAGTGGAACTGTTTGTAATTATACTAGTTTGACCCTGCATGCTTCGGACACTTTATGGCGATATGCTTCCCATCTAGGGCTCCAAGGGTGTGGTGGAAATTCCATCTTCTGGAGAACTCTTCAGCTATTGGTCTCCATTCAGCTGGTGTCGCAGGGCATGCAATCACTTCATCCTTGTAGGCTAGAACTATGGCCTCACATACTTCCGGCACAAACCCACTTATTGTGCACACGGGCACTCTGAACGAGTACATGAGGGAGTGGTAGGAGTCCCCACTTGCTAGATACCTCAGGGTCAGGGCTAATTTAAGGCCTGGGTCAAGAGCTCTCCTGTAGAAAGTGTCCTGCCTCCAGATGCTGTCTCTCACACGGTTCAGGATCTCAACAAACAGCTCAGGTTCCATTCTGAGGAAGTTCCGGAACGCTGGAACATCCTCCAACCTCAGCTCTTCCAAGAGACGACTGTACTGGCCAAGTTCTAGCCTTCTCCCAATCCAGGGTCTCACCCACCATGTTCTTCTACGTCTTCTTCTTTGGTGGACTCGACTATGTTCTTCTGCAACTCTAACCATGAGCATATTGTTAGCATAATGTTGGTGGTTGAGCTGGAGTTGCCAGTTCATCAGTTCTAGTCTGAGTCTTCTTTGGTTCATCAGGACATCCATCCTCATCATCTGGTTACCAAAGAGATATGCTGAAGCAAAATTTCGCCCCCCCCCCCTATTTATACCAAGTGACAGATCGAGGGTCTCCTTAACACAATCTGGTCACAATCGTTATTTCTCGTTAGACCATCGGTATAATTCGGCCTGCAATTTGTATGATTCGGGTTAGATTGGCTTTCATCGGGTCTAATTCGGGTAAAAAATAAATAGCGTGACTCTATCGGGTGTAATTCGTGTGCATTCGTGTAATAAACGTGCTATTCCGTATGTCTTCCCTAGAGACGTCGGGTGTCTCTCGGGGGTCTTTCGTGTGTTGAGGTTGCCGATATAAAGACGTTAAAACACGATAAAGCGCGGAAGATTAACGAATATAGCCGATGTACTCCAGGAAAACTCCCGAACGACTTGCGATGTCTTACGTTATACTCCCGTTCTATTCCCGATTATAGCCGATTAGCCCATAAAAACACCTGGTAACCAATTCTACCCCGATAGACCCAAAATTAACAAACATGTTCGTTCTTTGCCGATGTTGCCCGTTGTTGCCCGATCATTGAGCATTTCTTCCCGTTTCTTCCCGTTGTCTAACGATGTTCCCGGGAAGAGTAACGGTGTTTCCCGATGCAACCACACTATTTCCCGATGTTATAACGATAGCTGCTGATTTAGCCATCGGGCACCATCGGGGCCCACTATCGGGTAGGTGTAAACAGGGCATAATGCCGTGCTGAGACCCTGGAAAAGTGACTGAACCACTTCCATTATTGGATTTCCAAACTCTACATAATGCAGTCTTTTTGACTTTGTTCTTTGTCTGTCTGAGCGCTTGATCGCTTCATCCATCTCTTCTGTTGATTCATTTGGATGTGTCATCATCATGTTTAGATCATTATCAGGGACATTATCTGTGCTGTCAAAAGAGGGTAGCTCAACCTCTTCAGAAGGCAAATCAGAGTGCACAGGGTCTATGGTATCATGGTCTGATGGATTTGCCATCAAGGGATCCTCATCCACTCCCGGCGGGGTCCCTACATCAGTTTCTGTAGTACACAGTTCAGGAAGGAGAACAGCATGTTCAGCAGTGTCTTGCTCATGTACAACGTTGTTTGCGGTCTGAGCCGAGTAAGGCATTGTACCGAATGCAGCTGATTCCACAGTAACATATCTTAAGGGATAGGATTCATCATCATCTGATTGTTCACATTCAATGTTTTCATTTTCATTTCTTGGGTTTCGACGAGTTCTTGGCTTTTTTACCACTGGTGGTGGTGGTGGTTTTTCCAGAGTGCTCATAGGCAGAAAGCCACAGGGTAGCAAAAGATCCCTGTGTAAGGTGCGCAAAGGGCCAATTTTTGTCTGTGGACGAACAGTGTAAACTGGGAGATCACCAGCACGAGAGACAACCATTTATACATCTGCCTCCCATTTATCAGCTAGCTTATGCTTTCTCCTTGTTCACACATTCCGGACTAGCACCCTGTCACCTGGTTCAAGGCTAGAGTCTGTGACTTTTTTGTCATACCTGAGTTTTTTGCGCTCAGCAGATTTTTGAGCATTATTGCTTGAAAGTGCATAGCTCTCTTTCAGGCGATTTTTCAAGTTGTGCACATACTGTGAATGGGACAGAGAATGATCATTAACAGGGAGTGCAAACACTAAGTCAACAGGGAGCCTCGGTGGCCTACCAAACATAAGCTCATAAGGAGCAAAACCTGTGACCTCGTGTTTAGTGCAGTTGTAAGAGTGAACGAGGGGCTTCACATAATCCCGCCAGTGAGACTTATCCTTGTTGTTTAGAGTGCCCAACATCTGCAACAGTGTTCTGTTGAAGCGCTCGACCGGGTTTCCTTTAGGATGATATGGAGTCGTCCTTGTCTTATGTATTCCTGCCATTTCACAGAGCTTTTTTATGGTACGTGAGTCAAAATCTGGGCCCTGATCACTATGGAGCTTCTCTGGTGGAAACCCATAATGTACTATGAAATTGTCCCATAAACATTTGGCAACCGTGCTTGCTTTCTGATTAGGGGTTGGTATGGCAAGGGAATATTTGGTAAAGTGATCTGTTAGTACCAATTAGGGCTGTAACGATACAGAAACTCACGATTCGGTTTGTATCACGATTTTTGACCCACGGTTCGATACATCCCACGATTTTTTTACATTTAAAAAGCATTTTATTTAAACACTTATATACCAATTAACTTTATGTTACATTTAATAACAAATAATTTGGAACACTGAACAGATTTGAACAGAAAGAATACTATTAAAGTATAGCTAAATTAATAAAGAAATAACCAAAGATTGCAGTTGGAGGATGCTTTTTGCTGGTAGGCAAAAACCCTCAACTGTTTGGTTGGTTTAGTCAAATATCCTTATAAGCGCTTCTTATTAGGCTATGTAGCTTAAATAATGAAATAATCAGGCCGTATAGAATGCAACATGTTTAATAGCCTAACTTTCAATAGATGGGGAAAAACATGAACGTCGCAATAACAAGGCATAGGGTTACGAGTAGCATATGTGTGTGCGCGAGATTGGCAGTGTGCGTATATGCGTGTGTGAGTGACGTCAGCGAGTGAGTGGACGAGCGAGGAGAGCGAGCGGTAGCGCGTGTGTCTAGTGAAGAAGCGAACGAGTCCGGTAGAATAAAGTACCCATCCTGTCAATAATCGGTGGCCGCTTCATTCCGACCTATAAGCAGACAAACTGCCAGTCAAATCACACAAAACAATAGAGACAGGATCACAGAGGCAATTTTTTTCGCGCTTGGCCCACTCTGGATAAATGTCGTTCATATCGCATATGAGGACTTCGTTGGCTGTGGAGAAATGCAATCCTCCGTAGCCACGGAGAGCTGTCATCAGAGAGGGCATCTCGTCGCATACTTACGGCATAGGAGGGGGCGCTGTCAGCAGACTATTATTTAGAAAATTATTAGCAAATTTCAATCTGACAATTTGACCGGAGAGTTAGAAAGGGCATATCGCGCTTCTGCCTTCTCACACCGCGAGACAGGTTCGTGGCTTTGAGTGTCGCGATTTCGGTTTCGATAAGCGTATCGTTACAACAAGGGCTGTAGTGGTCAAATTAGAGGTGGGTAAACTATGAATTTTGTGATCAGACCGACCTCGACACAACGCAACGCAACGCAAAGTGTTGCGACTCTGTAAGGCTAGCCTGGCTATATTCCATTATGTTATCAATTAAAGTCATATTAAATCAATCAATGACAATCAATGAATGTGTTTGTAGTTTATTCAAGTTATTCAAATTTCAACAGTAAAGAAAGGTATGTGTAGATTAAGAACTATATCTATGGCAGTGTTTCCGCTAGAAGAAATTGGTGCCGGTCATGTGACCGGGAAGGTTTCATTTTACCGGTCAAATTGGAAAAAAATCGGTCGGATATTGTACGTGTTTGTTGCACTTAAAATAATTGATAGGCAGGCTATATAAAGAAGAAGAAGAAGTGTGTGATCATTTGTTAAATACCGATACTCCGCAAAGCTTGCCGCCGGCTTTCGCTAGCTTGCCGCCGTTTAGTTCATAAACCTACGGTAGTCTATAGCAATCAATTTGAGCGAGTGCACGAAATGTAACAACTTATTTATTTTATCACACAGGCTACGCTACAATCAAAACCCTCATTGTTTTACATGAATTGGCAAACAAATGACTACTGTAGCATATTTAAACGCAATTCAAATGAACACATTCAAAAGTATTCCTGCTCAATTTAAAAGGTTGAATCTCCTCGTGACTGAATGTTTGTATACAGCGCGCATGCTGTATGCGCGCAGCGGCGCAGGGTTGATGCGCTCCACTTTTTCCTGTGGAGAACCAGCGCCTTGAATATTCCGCATAAAACGAAACCGGATCGTTTTCGCCCGTTTCGGCTCCGTGTGGACGGGGCCTTATTTCCAATCGGTCATTCTGACCGAGGACATTTAGAATTTTCGGTCCTCCTCGGTCCTCCTCCTTGCAGGGGTGTGTTCTGGGGTTCATGGCTCCCCTGTGCTTCACCAGCCAGGACTTCACATACGTGTTGGATTGAACTTTGTGAGTGGTGGGCCATTCAGTTGAATAAACATCAAGGACGACACTGTGACCATGAAGTGCAGACTGCATCTCAGGGGGCACACTATGATGTTCATTAAGCTGAACCCCCTCTCACACTCAGCAGTGCTAACTGGAATGAGATGGTCGATATTCAGGAGTGGTGCAAGGTTTTCTGGAATGATGCTTGAGTTATTAAGTCTGAACCTTTGGGCAAGTTGTTTCAACTTGGATTCCCCATACGGTTCCTCTAGGGGAACAGGCCAGTTTGCTGGGAAAATAACTTAAAATAAAAATATTTATAATATATAAAATAAAAATATTGATAAATATTTTTATTGATTTAACCGCCAACCGCCCGAATTTAATTAAAATATATATTTTTGTCGCGTCAACCGCCCGATCCACGGTTCAGCTGCGGAGTCCACGACTGCAACCGCCAACCTCGCATCTCCAAATTGAGGCTTTAAAATAGCGACCGAGCTATAGCGAAGTTGATATGGATAGTAAAACTCTGACTGACTTTCGCTCACCTTGACATGGGCAGTACACGGATAGCATGACTACGCATTGGCCAATCTGAATGCTCGTAGTCATTTAATAGTTTGTCAAGTAAAATTGATTTATAAATCACAAAAACAACTCATGTGAATTGATCATCTTCAGTCTTACTTTGTACTTGAGGCCTTTTTCGGGCATCTGTTGGAGTGGGAGCACTCGAAGGTCTCTTCAAAAATCGCCTGATATCCATGGCTTATTAATGACAGGTAGGCAGGCATGATAATCCACAACGCGTAGGGCCATGTGTTTACATACTTCCTGTTTACATATTTTCCTGGATCCTGATTGGTGTCGCCGCTGCAGCCGCAAGGAGGAGGGTCACAGACCATAATAGCATAGGCCTACAGCGCAGATGAAAATGATTCAGATTACAGCGTTTATTTGTTCAACAATTTGAAACTTTGTTTTAGGTGTTTTAAAATGATACTAAATTTATTTCCGATTATTCCAATGGCAGAATACATGGCCAGGGAAGTGCGTAAACGCCACTTAGAGGTGCGTAAACGCTATTTAGAGGTGCGTAAACGCTATTTCCTAAATTCCAGTGGTGCGTAAACAGCGTTTACGTGCGTTTACCCTCCACTACAGCCCTGGTTACAGCCCTATTACCAATATATCCTTTGTGTTACTCCTATCGGGTTCAACACTCAGAAAGTCCATGCAGACCAAATCCAATGGCCTACTGGACTTTATATTGACCATTGGGGCGGCCTTCTCTGCTGGAGTTTTCCTGCGCACACGGTTGCATGTTTTAATTTTCTTCTCAACTGTTGACAACATTTTTGGCAAATAGAATCTTGCTCTCACTAAATCAAGAGTTCGCTCCACACCAAGATGACCCATGTCATCATGTAAGCTTTTGAGCAGTGATTCTCTCAAATCTCTTGGCAATGCCAGCTGATGAGTGGTAGCGTTGTTGCTTTGTCTTTTTCTGTATTTTGTTTTTAATTCTCTCAACAGGAAAACAACCTCAGGAAGCTCTTTCTTCAACGTAGGTGCAGGTGATTCACCGGTTTTTATCTGAATTATTATTTCCTTGATGCTGGGATCTGCATTTTGCTTCTCTGATAATTCAGCGAGTGAGAAGGTGGAGGCAAGTGGCAAACCATGGTCATGCTCATCTTGGAAACTAAGGGGCAAAACATCAGCATGGAGTGCCAGGGACTCAACTAATACAATACAATGACCCGGGGAGCCAGACTCTTCAGTCACAGAGTAAACATCGTGCCTTTCACAGATGGCTTTGACCACCTCTGGCAGAACCATCTCAGAGCTCTCAACATCAGGAAGGTGATTGGCAGCGAACTTACTGATCCTTTCTTGTTCTTTTTGGGAAGCAGTCACTAGCTAGCCTTGACCGAGCATCTGCATCTATAGTCTGCTTCCCAGCCCTAAACTGCAGCTTAAACAAAAAGGTGGAAAGCGCTGACAGCCACCTATAACTAGTGGCATCGAGTATGGCGGTATTCAAAATGTAGGTAAGGGGGTTACTGTCAGTGACGACGGTGAAATTAGCCCCATATCGATTTTTCTGTAACGGACCACTTGAGTGCCGAGCCTCACTTTTAGACAACCCTCTACTCGCAAAAGCTACAGCCCTCAGCTCACCGTCTTGATGTTGATATAGAGCTGCACCTAACCCAGTAGTACTTGCATCTGTGTGAAGCAGATATGGCAGTTTAGGGTTCGCAAATACTAGAACAGGGGCTGAAGTGAGCATTTTGATTATTGAATCGAATGCTTGCTGTCAAGTGTGTGTCCAACATTCACCAAAAATCTCTTTGGGGTGATAATACTGAGCAGAGTTAACTTTAGTTTTTTTCTTGTGAGATGGGGGATATCCAGCTCATTTAGGGGCTTAACTATCTGAGAATTTTTTTTAATGAATCTGCGATAGTACCCACAAAATCCCAAGAATGATCTCAACACCTTCAGATTTTCTGGCTTTGGCCAGGTTTTCAAGGCTATAACTTTCTCCGGGTCAGCTTCAACTCCCTTTTGTGAGACTATGTGGCCCAAATATCGGACGGAAGACTGAAAAAATCTGCATTTCTCAGGAGAAAGTTTCAGGCCATACTCAAACGAACGAGGACCCGCATCAGTCTCTCCTCATGCTCTTCCAGGGTGTCTGAAAAAATGATTAGATTGCAATGAAAACCAGCACCTCTTTTAAGTTCAAGTCTCCCATGCAGCGTTCCATTAGCCGCTGGAAAGTGCTGGGGGCATTTGTGACTCCCTGGGGCATTCTGTTGAATTCGTAGAATCCCAGAGGACATAAAAAGGCTGTTCTCACCTTATCCGCTTCCTCAATCTCAATTTGGTAATACCCCGATTTCAAGTCTAAGACGGAAAACCACTTTGAGCCAGATAAAATGGAGAAAACCTCTTCCAAGTTGGGGAGCCCATAAGCGTCTTTGATCGTCTGTGTGTTGAGTTTGCGATAATCCATACAGAGGCGGACTGAATTATCACGCTTCCGGACAACCACAATAGGGGACGCAAAAGGGGATTCAGATTCACAAATCACACCTGTCTCAAGTAACTCCCTCAAATGCTTCCGTACAGCATCAACATCCTGAGGATGGATTGGTCGGGCTCTTTGTTTGAAGGGGGTTTGATCTTGGAGCTTAATGTGATGTTTCACCTTACTGGTGTGACCAGGGGTGTAGTGGTCCCTGGGGAAGTGGGTATACTCTAAATGTTTGCCCTTTTTTAACGCAGCGCAGAAAAACTCTTTGGGGAAACTGATATCTAACTCAACATACCAGAAATATGGGACTTTCTGGCCATTTGCTCCCCCAACCTCCAATAAATCATGTAATGGTTTGATCTGTTGCTCTTTCAAAAAATGTTCATAAAAAGACAAGGTAACTGTTGTGACCTGGGATCCTGTGGCTAAAAGGCAGCTGACTTTTTGCTCTGCTATTGACACTTTAGCAGTGCAGTAGGTCCCAACTAATCTGCTTGAAAATTTGTAGGGCTTGCCTTTCAAGCGTCTTTATATGACTGGCTTGAGTGTGAGGGGACGTTTATCATTAAGTTCAACTCCTGTCTGTCCCACAACGGGAGTTGGATTTAGTTTAAAGGTCCAGAATGAGAGGGATCATGCTCAGATTCCCACTGCTGCTGCTTTCGTTGCAGTGTGTTTCTCTTTGTTGCTACCAATGAGGGATTGGCCTCATTAGTGCACTTAGGAGCAGTGGTGTATTCTACGTGATACGCAGGTATACGCCATATAATCACTATGCAAATGAGAGTATAGCTAATTCATGGTCATTTTTAAGGTGCAGTAATTTCACACTTTTACACAATTCAATTACTGTATGGTATGTTAGATAACAACAGTAAGAGCTCAAATTAGAGCAATTGAAAGAGTGAAACATTAGTCTCCTGTCATCTCCTTCTCATGCACTGGTTAGCCATGGTTGTAACGGTTCATTAAATTATTTTGAGTAGATTTTGTCCTTGTTTAGCATGTGCTATTGCTACTATAGACATACAAAGGACAACTTTTCATTTTTGTGTTCTATTTGTTCATACTGTTATTAAAACTGATAAACCTACTCAGCTTTCCATGATTGTTGATAATCGTTATACTCTTAAATCAGCGGGTTGTAGACCCCTGCGTTGGTGAGTGTGGTGCGACACCCCATAAGCGCCACACACGTACACGTACCGGTGGGACGGGTTTGTAGGAGGCTTGGAGGGAATCATCACAGTATACCCACTACAATAAAATAGACTACACCACTGCTTAGGAGCTATATGTCCATCCTCTCCGCAGCGGAAGCAATACCATGGGCGGGGCTTGTTGAATTGCTTATACTCTGAACCAGCCGATGGCAAAGACGGCTGGGAGGTTGGCTTTATCCGTGAAGTCACATTTGTGTCAGAAGTTGAAAATGTTTGATTTCTCTTTTTGTTTTGTGTGGTCAATTTAGCCACTTGGGCCTGTAGCTCAACAACTTGTTTTTTTAATTGATCTTTTTCAACTGAAGCTATCTGTTCTGAGCAGGCACACACACTCTGTAGCTGGGACCACACTCGCTGTTTGGGACCAACTGAGGGTTGCTTGTTGGAGTTTTTCATGCGCATCTCTTTATTGGTATGTTTATCTTCCTCTGTGCGCAGTGAGATGAGCAGTTCAGCAAAGGAAGGGGGGCATTTTATCTTTTGCTCCAGCTGTAGGTCGGTGATTAAAGTATCATTCCAACAGCCTCTACAAAACTGTTTTAACAGAAGCCTATCAAACTCATCAACTGAGACTCCCCCCCCTTCTTTTGGCAGTGTTTAGAACAATTTGAAGCCTATGGAGGTAGGTTGACGGTTTTTCTCTGATGTTCTGAAATGACTCATGAACCTGGCAAATAGTTCACCACCATCATCAACCGTGCCATAAGCTGAGTCAAGGAGCTGAATATATGCTAGTGCTGAGCTTTGAGAATCGAGATGTTTGACAAAATCTGTAGCTGGGGGCAGTAAGCTGTCTACCACTCTACGTGTTCGGCTTAGGTCAGATAGTTTTGGGTCTGTTAAAAGACCCTCACATAGATGGGGTCATCCCTATGTTCCCCGGGTGCTATGTTCCCCGGGTCCTATGTTCTCCGGGGAACATAGGACCCTTTTTAAAAAAAAAGGTCCTATGTTCCCAGTTTTTCCCAAAAAGGGTCCTATGTTCCCCTGTAGCAATACATACCGGGGAGCATAGGACCCTTTTTCTGGGAAAAGGGTCCTATGTTCTCCGAAATCTATCAATCTTTAAAAATATTTAAACTTTGAAGCGACATTCGCTTGATGACAGCCAATCAGCGTTCAACAGCGTGGCCACTGAGTGACATGTGTAACGTAACAGCCAATAAGCGTTCAACCGGCCAACTCGCAGTAAAGTCCGGGGTGAACAGCAGCATGGAGGAGAAAGTGATTGTTGCCGTTTGCGACTCCCGGACCTAATAGTACATAATATAATATAATTGTATAATATAATGGCCAAAAGCTCTGTGGACCTCCGGATGGCCGTAGCGCGGGGAGCTCTCGTAGGGATTGGGCTTCTCTGGGTTTGTTTACTGGCGTATGAATAGACTGCGTCGGGTTCTGCGACGTCTCTCCCTCTTCCACAAAAGGTAAAGACATACAATGGTGGTTATCTCGTTCGGAATTTGGCAGTAATGGTGGAAAAAGTAACAGACCGGGGAACATAGAACCCTTTTTTTGAAAAAGGGTCCTATGTTCCCCGGTCACAAACATATTGGGGAACATAGGACCCGGGGAACATAGACACGCTCCCACATAGACAGGCTTAATTAGCAGCGCTAGCCGTTAGCATATGTTTAGCTTCACACGTTCATGAGTCAGACCATGGTCAAACTCACCGAAAGTATTTTCACAAGAGAACTGCGTCGCTCTGACGGTTCATCTGTTTGTATCTGCGTTCAGTTATCTGACAAAAGGAATAGCACAGTGGCTTGTTCTGGCTCGGAGCATAAATATATGCGTTCCTATCCGTCTCATCTCCCTACGTGCGCAACTCACGACACTCTCACGCAACCAACTCCTCCCGCAAACAACAGTTCACACTTCAAAATAAAAGTAACTTATATTGAACTTCAATCGAAAACCAACGTAACGTAACCTCATACACTTCAAACTAAATAGTTAGATCAATGCAACATTTTAACCAAGTATATGCCTTCAAAAGCCCTTCAATTAATGCTTTGGTAGCCCTTACATTGACAGGGTTACACCTGGCTGGATGGACTCTCAGTAGTGGGGATGGATGAAATTACAGCAGTAGGGCTGGTCATAACAGGAGGCTTATTTTTCTTAATGAAAAAACTTTCAATATTTCTACTGCTCTTCATTTTTCCTCGATTTGTTGCGTTTATTTTCCTTTTCCGTTTCTGTTACTCTAGCGTTCAGGTCGCTCACAATTTTTAAACACGCACAACTTAGAGCAGTGAACAGGACCACGGCCAATCAGAGTCAAAGACCCGCCCAAGCTCTGTCTATTATTGGTTTAGACCAGTGATTCCCAACCGGGGGGGGGGGGTTTTAATGAAATAAATAATAGAATAAAATGTTGTATAGATGAGTCAGCATTTAATTAATTTGTGTGACAAAGACAACTAAATTGAAGGGCGACATTTAAAGTGTATTCATTTATTAAATAAACTATGATAGAAACGTTTAAAAACACATCGCGAGAATAAGGGCGTGCGTAACGTGAACATCCCTCCAGCAGTATACACAGTGGTAACCTAGAAACAAACAACAAACGGAGCTGTGAGCAGCTGTGAGGATGAGGCGCAGCAGACTCTCCTCCTGCATACAGGAGTGCGCTGTCTGTCCTGGTGCAAAGTGCTGCTGCGTTTCACCTTAAAAACCAAAGACAGGAATTCTTAGGCCCCGTTTACACGAGGACGCTTGCGGGTAAAAACGACAGAAAGTGCCTTTCGTTTAGACGGTGAAGGCATTTTTGGGGCTTAAAAACGCAAAAATCTGAAATCCCTCTCTATTGTGGAAAACTTTAATACGCTCCGCCGTAGCACTTCCGTCTACACTGTCAAGACACAAAACTCTGCTCAGATCTGCTCACGTCGGGTACGCGTTTACGTCGCATACATGCGCCAGTACAGGGAAATAAACAAACATGTTGGATTATTTCCATGCGTCGGACCTTCAAGCTGCTCTGGCAGCTCTAATAAACTTACAGGAGTCTTTCCACGAAATGTACAGGATATTTACAAATGGTATTACTGAAAAGAGAAGGATCTTTTTGGTTTTCGCGGCGCGGATACGAGAAGAAGGAAGATTCTACGCATGCACTCAGACATGGCGGTGTTGTGTAGGGGTGGGAATCTCTTGCCACCTCACGAGTTAATCATTAATACTTCATATCTGAAATTTATGTTTTCACCCGGGCAGTGTCGGGTACACCAGTGCGACCTAGAAAAAATGTTAGTCGCACTCTTAAATATTTTGGTCTCACTCGGGAGCCCTGCATGGTGCCGATTAGGAAGGTTTACTCAAATTCAAAGAGTGAAACTGAAAATCAAACATAAATATATATCAGTTACAAAACTGGATGCACTCAAAATGCAAAAGAACAATATAACATATTGCAATAACTAAGTGCACGAAAGTTGGAGCTTTGCTGTATCTTTCCACAGGCAATAAACAGATATGTAAAAAATAGCTGGCGCCATATAAAATGCTACAAGCTGCAGTACTTACAAACATTGCGATCATACAGCTAGCAAGACTAGAATGGTGGAAGATGCGATTTCTCTAGTGTTAATGTAATTCAGTAGTCAGCGGAATCACTTCCGGAATAGCCAATTCCGTATGTCCGACCGTAAGTACTAACAAATAAAGACAGCTCGATAAAGTAAAAGCCTCAGCATAAAAACAGCGGCGAATAGGGTCCAGAACAGTGAATATGTGCATCTTAATGTAAACTGTTACCAAAATAAAGAATAAAAAATTCAACACAACTCTAACATCGCCCAGTTGGTGGGGGAAAGATCGCAATCGTTTGCGTTTCAGGCATCCACACGAATCCTAACACGAAACCACATAGGTCCGTTTTTATTTGAATACACCCTGGGACCTGGTTTCAGAAAAGTTTGTTCTCGGGCACAAAAACACAAGACTTATGCGGTTTCAACAAGAAATCCTGCACACACAGCACACACACTCTAGCGAGGGTCGGAGCGCCTTGGTTCATCTCTTGAGCCGCTCGGGAATGTTTGACATCATTAATTAGCTTTTTCACTGGGGAAGGAGTCTGAGAGATGAATAGCCTTATCATGCTGAAATAATTAACTCTTGTCACCCACCCCCCAACCCCCACCCCCACCCCGAAACCTCCACCTCCATCCCCCATCCACAACCCTCGTCAACCTGCATCGTCCCCGCAATATTTTGCTGACATTCGACTTTTTGGAGAATATGGAGAGAGGCTCTCTGTCTCTCTCTCTCTCTCTCTTTCTCTCTCTCTCTCTCTCTCTCTCTCTCTCTCTCTCTCTCTCTCTCTCTCTCTCTCTCTCGCCTTTCCATCACTTTCTTCAAGAGGTCCCATTAGCCGTCAGGGGGAGGGGGGGTGGGGGGGGCCTTGGCAATGTGAGAATACATTTAAGAGGGAGAGATTTAATTAACTCAAACCTGTAGTGAACGGCGGTGTGAAAGAGGCTTCTTATCTCCACCACTTATCAAAGGCCGGGCGCTGCGGGGCCCAGTCCAGCCTACAGTACACTGTCCTGTTCCATAATCATTTACCTCTCAAAGATACTGATGTAAGACTTAGATACCACGACCCTATCGACAGATATGGACAACCAAATGTTTTCCTTCTAATCACACTGACTCATCAAATTGATCTGTGGTCCGATAATTACTTTAAATAACCTTTTCTTTTTCTGTTTTTTATCATGGTCCAAAGCGTGGCAGATGAGGGCAACACACGTGAACGGCAAGCAACTAAATTGTGGAGACATAAGCGACATGATACCACAGAGAAAACGAAGGGCTGTCAATCACACCCCGGACCCCCCGTTCAAACACAGCATCCTCTGCAGTAAGAAAGATGGATCTTTCTAGCGTGTGCAATACCCTGCTAAAAGGTTGTGCATGTGAGACCCATTGTCCGCAGCCTAAGCTGTAGATATCCTTGAGAAAGCGACCCCCCCCCGACCCCTCCCACCCTCATCCCTACCTGCTCGTATAGGACAGGGATGGAGTTGACTTGGGAACAAAAAGTGAGCAAGGTAACTTGTCAAGTATTCTTTATGTAACGTCATCAGGTACATTAATCCAGTAAATATTAGGGATGGGCGTGAGGAATCGATTACTCGAGTACTCCTCGTTACAAATGAACTCGGTTGGTGGACAGGCAAACTCGAGTTTGCATATACACACACAAACAAAGTTTTCTGAAGCAAATGTATAAATTTTCTGTCGGCGCCACTAACGCATTACGTGGGCACAAAGAAAATTAAATGCATCCATTTCCATGGCGCGTTCCGTGCCGTGTGCAGGCACGCCAGAATTCAAAAAGTTAAGAGATGGCGGTTAAAGCCAACCGCAGCGAAGAATTGAAATACTTTAAAGAAATAGGAGATCATAAGGTGAAATGTAAAATATGCCAAGCGAAATCGAGCTACCAGAAAGTACTATGCGGCAACATATGCTCTTGAAACACAACGGTGAGTTCGGGAAAGCAGACCCGCAGCAACGGTGAAAGTGAAAGTGTGTCGGCTATTTTCACCGCCGCAAGACGCAGCTGTAATCCCGGGCGTGTAGAGAAGATCACAACGCTGAGTATTTCCATAGTCCATTTGCTGCCGTTTTATTTGCAGCTTTAAATTATTCGGGTTTTTTTAACTGTTACAGGCCTTGGTTCGACGTGATTTAAATTGTGAGACGCATATTTATTTTTGTAAGGAAAATGTGTTTTGAACGTTTGCAAAAATAAATAATGAATACTCTGTTAACTCTGACTGTTTTGATGGAGAATAAGCATGACATGTTTGGTTGGTAATATTGCCGTTCATCATCAGGCCTATTCCTGCTGCAGATGCGTTGCATTCTAAAAATAGATTTGATTTAACGAGTACTCGATTGATCCTCTAGGAATTCCTTTGATCACTCGAGTTTGGAATTTACTACTCGTGCCCATCCCTAGTAAATATCATTAAATAAATAGGTGAAATAACCTTTGGACGAATTGTAACACCCTTTATTTATTCTCAGTGCATCAGCGAAAGATTGTAAGTAGGGATACCGAAAAGATGAATTACTACTGTCATAAATCATTGACTTAAATTACCCTCTATACTCTCTCTCTCTCTCTCTCTCTCTCTCTCTCTCTCTCTCTCTCTCTCTCTCTCTCTCTCCCTCAACCTTTCACATGTGATAATAATAACAGCCCTCTGTTCCCTCAGCTCTCAGACACACAGTGTTCATGTGACACAGGCTTGTGTATCATGTGACAGGGGCCTGAAATATTTACAAATTATAAAAAAATATTCAATATACAAAAGAATACAAAAACCTATATTTTAGAACCATTACTATTTACTATACTACGGCTATTTGCAATCCCCATTCCTGAAACCTCCTTGTTTTCTAAGAACTACAAGCAGTTTCTCTGAGCCTTCCCCTCCCGACAAAATCCCCCTGGCCAATCAACTTGGAGTTGGGTCCATGAGATTCAGTTGCCTTGTTGATGTTAGCCTGACGAGCTAGCTGAAGAGCTACACAAGATTATCGATGGCTTCTAGCATAAATAGGTTTATGGCAATTATTTTTTATCAGGTATTGCCGTCACTAAACTACCATTTTCAGCCTTATGTGGTATAAGCCAAACTAACTGCAGCAGGCACACAAAGAATACGGTTGGGCTTAATAGGGGTGGGAAAAATAATCGATTCTTCGATGCAGATAAATTAATATGTTTATTTTTTATTTTTTGCCTGCTGCAACATTCTGTTCGCCAGAGAGGGATCATTTTTGTAATTTTAAAATTATTGAATTTATCTTCAGTGTGTATTGGCCAATCCGATTGTGATTCAGCCTACGCATAGCATGCACGCAAACTCACAGCCAGACACAATAACTCCTTCTAATTCAAGAGCAGCTTTTTCTTTAATGAAAGAAAATATAACTGAAACCTATTTTTTGCATGCTTCCATATTGTATTATAATGCAAGCTGCATTGATTATTGCATTGTTCATAGAAAGTCATATTTGTGACAAAAGCTTTCTCTTATAAAATATGAGATGAGTCACTTCATCTGTTGTCATATTTGTGACAAAAGCTTTCTCTCTTATAAAATATTAGATAAGTTAATGATCATCACAAAAGTAGGAAGTGATTAGCAAACTCTGAGTAGCAAACCCAGATGTATATATATATAAATCACGCATGGAAATGTACATACTTGATGCAATTTGTTACATCGAGATGCATCCATAATCGCTTTAGAATTGAATCGTTGACCTGATAATCGGAATCGAATCGAATCGTGAGGTGCCAAGGGATTCCCATCCCTACTTAATACTATGTATATACATTATACTGTGCAGACGAAGATTAGAATGTCTGTGGCAGCTACAAAAGACGGAAAAGAACATGATACCCACTGGCTGATCTGGAAGCGGGACCCAATCTCCCTTATCAACTGTTATAAACAAAGAATATGATATAAAAACACAGACAGGATTGAAGAAGGTCAGCAAATGCACGAGAGATCCAACACCGTTCTGGACCACCTCCGGATGCTTTGTTTATTATGATACGTGCTCTGATATGGCTGGCCACTCCCTTTGGGAAAGAGAGTTGTGTATCGATCCAAATGTTGTCATTTTCTGTTCCTTAGATGAGTGCTTCTTTCTTTCTTTCTTTCTTTCTTTCTTTCTTTCTTTCTTTCTTTCTTTCTTTCTTTCTTTCTTTCTTTCTTTCTTTCTTTCTTTCTTTCTTTCTTTATTATTTTCGACAAACTGGGACCCTACTCCTTCCACAATTTTCCACCTAGAGATGCCAATTTTTAAAGGTTCAGATTAGCTTGCGATTCACAATTTAAAAATATTTTTTATACCCACTTTGTATATTTCCAGTTGGTCTCATTGACTTCCGTTTAGGCTAGAGCTCGAGGACGTTCTAGATGACGCTCTAGCCCAAGGTGCCTATCACAAAATCGGATGTTGCAGAGGCTAAAATTTCAAGATTCATCCTAGAAATACAATGCTAAGCTTAAACTGTTAAAGAGCCCATGCCATTAAAACCACATTTTTCCTATTGTTTGTTAAATAACATAGGTCTGAATAGGTTTGTGAGCTGTGGTAAGTTTGAAATCTATGCAGTTTGTCTGCTGAATGCAATAGGCAATGAAAGGAAAAAGGCAGAAGAAATGAGCCGATCTGGATAAGGTGACACTGTGATGTAGCGTTGTCAAATTATTATTCATGGCCCTGCCCACTTGGTTGGTTCGTAACCACCCACAAGAATTCTGAAGGAGTCGTGATTGAGCTAGTGCTAAATGCTAATACGTGTACGGTAGTTGCTTAGTTCGTATTAACAGGCAAGTTACAGAATTTTGAATGCAATGGCAGAACGACATCGAACTACATGAACTGCGACATGCTGCCTGCCGCCGGTTGCCGCGAGGCACCACCGCCGCGAAGCACCACCGCCCGGCAGCGGGCAGCCGGGCGGTGGTGCCTCGCGCCGGCAGCAGGCAGCAGGCAGCGCACGGAACTGTCTACTACAGATTGATTTTGAAGTGGAAGAACCAGAGACGTCGGAGAACCGACGGCCAAAAGCTGCACACAGCTTTTGGCCGTGATAATATGTATTATTTGATATAGATATCTATGTATTATATGATATTATTTCGATATAGAGCTCCAGGACTGTAACGCAAGTGTTGTATACACGTCGGACTCTCGTCTCTGGTATTTCTCCAACTAGACTCGTCGTGGGGGTTATCTCAGCCATGGTTGAGAATGAATTGTGGGAAAGGAACTTTGGCTTTGACTCCCTGAAGTCATGAACCACGACATGGAGGAGAAAGGGATTGTTGACCGCGGTCGTCTCCCGCCGGAGCCTCGCTGCCGATGGACCACCGCCCCGGCTTCAGGAGGCGGTGATTAGCGCTGACCGCTGCCGAGGCGGCGGGAAGCAGGG
Organism: Gadus chalcogrammus; assembly: GCF_026213295.1. Classification (NCBI taxonomy): domain Eukaryota; kingdom Metazoa; phylum Chordata; class Actinopteri; order Gadiformes; family Gadidae; genus Gadus; species Gadus chalcogrammus. The sequence goes on along the minus strand of NC_079415.1, from coordinate 22,486,599 downwards.
CTCAAGCGGGATACATTCGCGGCCAACAATCCCTTTCTCCTCCATGTCGTGGTTCATGTAGCCTACTTCAGGGAGTCAAAGCCAAAGTTCCTTTCCCCCAATTCATTCTCAACCATGGCTGAGATAACCCCCACTACGAGTCTCGTTGTAGAAATACCAGAGACGAGAGTCCGACGTATTATGCGCCATCACACCAACAGCAGAACGGTTATCCAAATAACAAGGAAGTGTACAACACTTGCGTTACAGTCCTGGAGCTCTATATCTAAATAATATCATATAATACATAGATATCTATATCAAATAATACATATTATCACGGCCAAAAGCTGTGTGCGCGTCCAGACGATATAATGAATCACAAAGGACTTAATCGGGTTCTCCGACGTCTCTGGTTCTTCCACTTCCACATCAATCTGAAGTAGACGCGGTCGTTTGAGATTCATAATAACCTATCGTCTGGAGGCTCACACAGCTTTTGGCCGTGATAATATATATTATATATTATATGATATAGATATCTATGTATAATATGGGTTTCTAAGAGCCATTGCGATACATCCACCGTAAACAGAGCGCATGGTACCGTGGCTACAAGCTGCTCAGGGCCAGGTGATAATATATATTATATATTATATGATATAGATATCTATGTATAATATGGGTTTCTACGAGCCATTGCGATACATCCACCGTAAACAGAGCCCATGGTACTGTCAGTGGCTACAAGCTGCTTAGGGCCACACCCCCACCCCCCTCCTTGACACGCCCACCGTATACAGAGCGCATGGTACTGTGGCTCCAAGCTGCTCAGGGCCACACCCCCACCCCCTCCTTGACCTGCCTTGACACGCCCACCGAAACAGCGCGTTTGGGGGAAGCTCAATGTGCGACTGTTTCGGAGTGACTGTAACTCTGCACCACGGCTGAATTTCGGGGACTTCTTTGAATACTGTGTTTGTGGCCCACTAATACCTATATTAAAGCATCCATAAATAGAATGGCATGGGATCTTTAAGGTATTTCTTGTTTCACAGGCAATTATTTTTTATCGATTGGAAACATGATTATTATTTATCGGGCGTTTGTGGGTAGGGACTAGGGATGGGCACGAGTAGTAAATTCCAAACTCAAGTGATCGAAGGAATTCCTCGAGGATCAATCGAGTACTCGTTTAATCAAATCTATTTTTAGAATGCAACGCATCTGCAGCAGGAATAGGCCTAATGATGAACGGCAATATTAATATTAATATTAACCAAACATGTAATGCTTATTCTCCATCAAAACAGTCAGAGTTATCAGAGTATTCATTATTTATTTTTGAAAACGTTCAAAACACATTTTCCTTACAAAAATAAAAAAACAAAAACAAAACAAGTAGCCTAACCATTGCAAATAATTTAAAGCTGCAAATAAAACTGCAGCAAATGGACTATGGAAATACTCAGCGTTGTGATCTTCTCTACACGGCCGGGATGACAGCTGCGTCTTGCGGCGGTGAAAATAGCCGACACACTTGGTTGCTGCAGGTCTGCTTTCCCAAACTAACCGTTGTGTTTCAGTAGCATATGTTGCCGCATAGTACTTGTAGTACTCTGGTAGCTCGATTTCGCTTGGCATATTTTACGTCTTCGCGGCGCTTTGCTTTAACCGCCATCTCTTAACCTTTTGAATTCTGGCATGCCTGCACACGGCACGGCACGCGCCACGCAGAAATTTGATACATTTCATTTGCTTTGTGCCCACGGCATGCGTTAGTGTCGCCGCACAGAAAATGTATACATTTGCTTCAGAAAACTTTGTTTGTGTGTGTATATGCAAACTCGAGTTTGCCTGTCCATCAACCGAGTTAATTTGTAACGAGGAGTACTCGAGTAATCGATTCCTCACGCCTATCCCTAGTAGGGACCCCTGTTCATATGGCTAGAGGCTAGCTGCTTCTTACATATTACAATATGTTTCAAGTCATGCTATCTACACATCAATAAGTCATATAGTAGTATACCAACGGTACAAGCCTTATCGTTTTGTGAGCTTATCTTGATTAACTAGATGTAAAAGAATAACGTCAATCACACTTTTCCAGGTGACTACAAGTGATGACACGCACACACACACACACACACACACACACACACACACACACACACACACACACACACACACACACACACACACACACACACACACACACACACACACACACAGACACTCTTGACTGTAACACTGGTTTAAACAGCTCTAACAGCTCAGCTATTCTATATTTTATCTCAAATGTATTCAAACTTTATAACTTTAGCTATTTGTTTAACTCTTTACTTTAGTTATTTCCAACCATTTTTTTTTGTTATAAATGGTGTGCATTGTTTACTCTTTAGACTTTTTAACTCTGCTTTAATCTTTTCACTTGAGTTAAGCCATTTAACATTTCTCTATGTTTTAAACTATGTTGCTTTATTAAAATAGATTTTCAACCACACTTTGCATTACAGCACTCAACATATTTCCTGCAGGAAATGCATTTTATAGTTATTTTATTATTATTGAATGGCAAAGTCAGCTGTGTATTTTAGGCTCCATAACAGCTAACCACTGTTTTAAGATGCTCAATCATTACATGTGAAATGTGATGGCAGCCGCTTTAGCAGCTCGATATACTGAAGGCCTATGACCAAGAACAGAAGAACGAGATGCCGTGATGTTATCCACATACTCTGCAGGTCAGGATTTCATACCAAACCATTAACAAAGGAAGCCCAGCTTATATCTGCCTCTCTCCCTCTCATCGAGTCGAGACGCGCAACGCACAATGGACGTTGTAGTAGATTCGGAATATCATACTATTTGCGTTTGGTTTTTGAGTCAATTTGACAGCTGGTACACAAGAATCACCCAATAATGACACTATGAGTTAATGCAGATGTGCTGGTGGAACGTCCCTTTAACTATTCATTAGAGCCCACAATGCACAGAAACTTTTGATTTAATTAACATGAAAGATAGTGACGTTTGTCAGCTTGCTATGCACAATATCAAATCATGTGATTATCTAAGACATTATAGATTCTAGCCTGGTTCGAGCTACGCGTTAACAATGGATTTATTGCTTTAGAAAAGAAACCGAGCCCTTGCATCACCCATTGTAATTAAGACTAATTGTTTTCTTTGTGGGGCTGTGCTAAGGAGAGCTAATTAAATGAAGAACCACATACATTTCCCCCAAGACAAGTACACCCAATCTTATCCTGGTCCACGGGGGTGAAGGGGGGGGGGGGGCATTAAACATTCACAGCCACCATAACAGACACAATTCAGCAGAGAACACTGTGCAGATTGATCTAGAACTCTGTAGAACTCATCATAGTTCTGAACAGCATTATACGTTTATATCTGGGGGGGGGGGGGGGGGGTTGGGCATTAAACATTCACAGCCACCATAACAGACACAATTCAGCGAACTCTGTAGAACTCATCATAGTTCTGAACAGCATTCTACGTTTATACTTCCAACATATAACCGTTTGGACCCAAAGTCACTACTGCAATCATTTATTTAAGAATAAGCCAACATTATTTTATGTTTTTGCCGTTCAATTTAGTTTGTGTGATGGACTTGTTATCTTACAGATAATTGCAGTTTACATTTTATTATAGTTTATTTATTTTTATTACACTATGTAGTACAGTCAATAATCATATATATTAACTACAAATCATCTGATTATTTAAACATGAAATTTACCTTCCCAAAACGAATATGCAAAGACTGTCTCAGAGAACGTCAGAGTAATTATCTTATGTGTTTATTTATGTTCTCTATTAATTTCATACTCTTTCTGGCTAGGCCAACGCAATATTGTCTTTGAAACGTTTGGCAAGCGAGAAGAATAATTTTCTCAGTATAATTAATAAAAAAATTGACCAAACTGGCCAAACTGCTACTACAAAAACCTTGAGAGAATCGCAAAGATGTGCAGAAATAACCTTGAATGACCGATCTTTGTATGAAAAGAAGCTAAAAAGAAATTCTGTTATTGAATGAAACGCTACCCTTGAGAAAAAAAACATCTTCTGTTTGGACGACTATAAACAAACACACTTCCAAACCACAAACTGCCTGATTATTCAAATATTTGTAAAACCATAAATTAATTTTGAGAGAACAGTCAAAGACATGTTACGGTGACAGGGGGTGAAAAAATAAATATTTTTTATGCTTAGACAGAGAATTAACAGCCTTTATCGGACACGTGAGTGTGTGTTGCGTGTGTGATTAAGTGCGCGTGTGCATGTTTCACGTATGTGTCAGTGAGTGTGCGTGTTTCTTGTGTGTGTTTGTGTGTCCACGGCCATGATGTAGAGGTTAATTGAAAACGAGCGGGTGATTACAGTTGTCACGGTGATGCATTGTCCTCCAGGGCAATTTCCCCCACCACACCCCTCCGGGAGGGGAGGGGGGGCGTCTCTAGGGGCCCCCAGAGACATCCGGTTAGGAGGGGATCCCACCGGGAACGCCGAGGGCCCTCTGGAGTTTAGGCACAAACACACACACACAGACACGCACAAACACAGACACACACAGACACACTCACGCACGCACACAGACACACACACACACACACACACCATAAATACAAATGCATTGAACTCAACTCACAAGTCAAATACAACACAAACCCACTTGCATACAATCAAACGCAGAGAGACACAAACATTACTGCCTTCTGTTACACATGAGAAACCTAGCGTTCAAGACACTAGTGAGGAGAAAGAGAAGGAGAGAGAGCGGTGGAGAGAGACAGCCATTGATAGATCGAAGCGTGAGAGAGGAAGAGAGGGAGAGAGAGAGCGGGGGAGAGAGAGACAGCCAGCAAATATGAGAGAGATTGTAGAGAGAGAGAAATACGTATAACCTTAGCAAACAAAACACACAAACTGTGTGGCGAGACATCAAACCATGGGCAGAAATGCGGTGAAAAAGACATCAAGTTGTGAACAGGTATTGATGCTTTGGTCGTAGCCGCAGAATGAATGGCAATGTTCAGTTGTAGTTTTTTCTATCTTAAAGGTCCCATGACATGAAAATCTCACTTTATGAGGTTTTCATAACATAAATATGAGTTCCCCTAGCCTGCCTATGGTCCCCCAGTGGCTAAAACTTGCGTTTGGTGTAAAACGAGCACTAGCTGTTCTGCTCGCCTTTGAAAAAACTGAGGCTCAAGTGCGCTGATTTGGAATGTCTGTATTTAGGACGTCACCAAGAATCTCAGCTCCTCCCCTTACTCTTCCTGGCCCGCCCAGAGACGTTGGCCCGCCAATGAGACTCGACTGTGCGAGTGCCACATGTGTGTGTGTGAATACACTTACACACACTGTATCGCAAGTGTTTCTTGTCGGTTCTTTGACGTGTCTTGTATTTCCACAACGAGACTGTTGTGGGGGTTATCTGAGCCATGGTTGAGAAGGAATTGGGGGAAAGGAACTTTGGCTTTGACTCGCTGAAGTACATGAACTGCGACATGCCGCCGGTTGCCGCGAGGCACCATCGCCCGGCAGCGGGCAGCGGGCAGCCGGCAGCGTGCGGTTCAGTCGACTTCAGGTTGTTGTGAAAGTGGAAGAACCAGAGACGTCGCAGAACCCGACAAAGTCGTTTGTGATTCATAATATCGTCTGGAGGCGCACACAGCTTTTGGCCGTGATAATATGTATTATATGATATAGATATCTATGTATTATATGATATTATTTAGATATAGAGCTCCAGGACTGTAACGCAAGTGTTGTACACTTCCTTGTTATTTGGATAACCGTTCTGCTTTTGGTGTTATGGCGCATAACACGTCGGACTCTCGTCTCTGGTATTTCTACAACGAGACTCGTATTGGGGGTTATCTCAGCCAAGGTTGAGAATGAATTGGGGGGAAGGAACTTTGGCTTTGACTCCCTCAAGAACATGAACCACGACAAGGAGGAGAAAGGGATCGTTGCCGGGCAGCGCTTAGGCACCTCTGCCTCCGGCGGTGGTCCCTCAGCGGGGCTCAAGCGGGAGACATTCGCCGCCAACAATCCCTTTCTCCTCCATGGTTCATGTTCTTGAGGGAGTCAAAGCCAAAGTTCCTTTCCCCCAATTCCTTCTCAACCATGGCTCAGATAACCCCCACAACAGTCTCGTTGTGGAAATACAAGACACGTCAAAGAACCGACAAGAAACACTTGCGTTACAGTGTCTACTTCACATTGATGTGGACGTGGAAGAAAAAAGGAACGTCGGAGAAACCCAACGCGGTCGTTTGAGATTCATAACATCGGCTCACACAGCTTTTGGCCGTGATAATATCTATTATATGATATAGATATCTGTGTAGGCTATATGATAATATTTAGATATAGAGCTCCAGGACTCCCGTGTGTTCTAGAATATTTACAGAACACGGCTAAAGGCTGTGTGCGCCTCGCCATTGCGATACATCCACTGTAAACAGAGCGCATGGTACCGTGGCTGCAAGCTGCTCAGGGCCACACCCCCACCCTCCTCCTTGACCCGCCTCGTTCCTCCTCATTTGCATTATAGCTAGAGACACCAAAACAGCGCATTTAGGGGAAGCTCAATGTGCGACTGGCTCGGAGTGGCTGTAACTCTGCACCACGGCTGAATTTCGGGAACGTCTTCGAATACTATTTTAGTTGCCCACTAATACCTATATTAAAGAATACATAAAATAGCATGTCAACCATTAATTGTCCAATGTAACCACAAACCAGACACATTAAGTATCAATTGTCCGTCCTGCTTTAACATTTCAACATTTCCTGTTCAACAAATACATACATAGACACAGACACACACATACATACACACAAAAATGGCACATCCATTTATCTCACTTCCCAAAATGGCCGCCCACAGGGTTGCCTGGGTGTATGTGTTTGTGTGTGTGCGTGTGTTGGTGTGTGTGTACTGGGGCTATAGGATTAAATTCCACTTCCTTAAAGAGTCATTTAGTATTCATTACAGACCTAAGTGACCCCCCCCCCCCCAGCCTTACCAGTCTTTTGTGGATGCCATGCTGGCTCACACTCCACTACACATCGTCCTAACAATAGACCCCCACAATAGTCACCAACTGATGCGGCTGCACACACTGGGCCTCCACCATCACCACCATCCATCACCGTCAGGCCCCTTGGAGACCCCCCCCCGCTCAGCGGTACACATCCCGGGCTGGGAGGCCGATCCCCTGTCACTATCTCCAGCAAAACCCCAACCCCAACGAAACCCCTCCTAAATTTCCCGACCCCTCCATCCCCACTGGCCCACCCCCATGGTGGGCCGGTGGGGCTGGAGGGGTCGGGAAATTTAGGAGGGGTTTTGTCTGTCTTTTTTTATGGTTGGTGTAGTTATGAGAAAAGTGGAAGTGTTGTTTTGTGTCGTTTCTTTTGTCATTTTAATGTTGTTATTTATTTAGGTTGCTAAAGAACAAAAATATATCCGTGTATTTTTTTGTCGCATTGTCCAAATGTTAATTATATGAATATATGTTTAGTATACTTTAGCTATTTCTGAATATTAATGACTATTAATTAATTTATAATTAATATAGTCTATTTATTCTATTAATGTATTGTTAACAGTGAGAATTATAATTCAGCCAATTTAAGCTGTTTCCTCAGTTTTAATTGAAACATATGAGTATTTGACTATATATGGAGATACATATCTATTGAGATATATATTATTTTGAGGTAAATACACCATCATTTTTGCTTAACTTTACCCACTTTGACTTAACTACTTACTAAATATAATTGTATTATAGTATCTATCTATAGGACAAGAGCAACAAGTATTTCCTAGGTTTGAAAATACTCTGGTGCTTACTTTACCAAGCAGAGTCAGGGCCATGCCCCGGATTATAACGCGGTTGACCTCATTTGATTCGCCACACCGGGAGTTCGGAAAGTGCCCCATTAAGAGTTATTGCTGTCAGGCAGGTGTGCCAATGCTAGCAGACGGTAACGCTACCCGCGGCCTCACCTGCTGTGGATTAATCTGTTTGGTTTGGATTAAACCATGGCTTTATTTCAACCCTGTGTCTGTTGACTCTCTTGTTCATGGTTAGGGTTTTAATGTTCCAGGTTAAACATATATCTTTTTTTTTAACGATGAATGAAATGTTATAGGCTATTAGCGCTTAGAGTCTATAATGTTCCGTATTTTTACTTTGACTGTAAATGTTATGAATTAACTATAAATGTTTAAAAAGCATCAGCAGCATTTCTCCAAAAAAAAATGTGGCAAAGATTTCTAGCTCCTCTGGTTTTAGTGTTGGGCACCAAAGATTTTGGGGTTGAAATGAAAAAAATTGAGGGCCTCCCAGTGCCCATAAACACAGGTCAAGAACCTGATAATTAACTTGGGCCCGGTCACCAAGATGACCCACTGCACACACGTCAAACCATTTGAAATGAAGACGATACAAACGGACATCATTCCGATGTGTCGGAAGGGTTGCGATTATGGCCATTGGTTGGAACGTGCCATCAGGCAAGTTTTCCGCCAAAGCCCGACATACCAAGCACAAGGAGAGCTTAGAATTGTTCTCCAGAGAACCGCCGTCACTACAGCGCTTTAGCTTTCTTCATCTTCTTTTTCTTTCGGCCCCCATTACAGCTCTTTCAAGATGGTCACTTCAGATTTACTGGCTCCTTCCTTGGACGATGATGGTGATGGCGATGATGATTATGATCATGATGGCAGGGAAGGGAGGGTTGGGAGGGGGGGCTGGGGTGGCGAGACAGTGACATTCACGAGTTGCGACGTGGCAACACTGACACTTTGGCCGCGGCCCCTTCGCCCCTCCCGGCCCCCCGCCGCCCGGCCAAGCTGTTATCACAGTAGGAGAGCGTTTCCAGGTCGCAACCCTCAGCGGCGCCAGCATTATTGGGTCACGGCTTGGTGCCGGGCCCCAGGCCCCCAGTGGAGGCCGGGGGCCACTGCCATCATTGTCCAGAACTGCAAAGGCCACAGTCCTGGCAAGCCGAGCATAAGCACACACAAACACACACAGGGACCAACACATATGTAGACACATGTACACACACACACACACACACACACACACACACACACACACACACACACACACACACACACACACACACACACAATAGAGATGCGCGGATGGGCTATTATTTCATCCGCAACCGCATCACAAACGCATCATCCATCCGCCATCCATCCGCACCAACGTTTTTTGACCAATTTTTAAAACCGCATCCGCCTGCCACCCGCCGGTTGTTTTCATACGGCGATGCAAGGCTCTGCTGACGCGAGGCTAGAAAGCTCTTGCGTGTTCTTGAAAGGAGACTGATCCAATGAAGCAAAGATATTGCAAGGCTAAAGTCCCTAGTAGGATAGACTATTGCCTGCAATGCCCTCTGCGAAGCGTTGATCAATAGTCCGCCCCCAAAGACGTTGACGTCGCTTAGCAACCGACGACGCTGGGGTTGACAAGTTACCACAAAAATAGATCCACATTCCTTGACAGCGATCTGCTTAGCAATTCACCGCCTGAAGATGTTATATACAAGAATAAATGAAGAATAAATATTTTTATGTGGTTTGGTTTAACCGCCACCCGCCCGAATTTAATAGAAATATTATTTTTTGTCACGTCATCCGCCCGATCCGTGGTTTAGCCGCGGAGTCTGCGGCTGCAACCGCCAACCGCGCATCTCTAACGCACACAGACACACGCACACACACACACACACACACACACACACACACACACAAACGCTCTTTCTCAGCCTCTCTGGCACACACCCACACACATACACACAAATACACACATCTATACACACAAATGTACAAACACCCAAACAAGTCCACAAGTGTACACCAACTCAGACACACACACACACACACACACACACACACACACACACACACACACACACACACACACACACACACACACACACACACGCTCACAATTTCAAGGGGAGACCAAAAGATAAATAAATACATGCACACACGTTTGGTAGGGGGTTGGGATTGTGGTGGTTACTGATCCAGCCCGGCAACCCGCCGTAGCAACCATCTGCCCGGCTTTGCCATACTGGGGCTGAGGGCACCGTGGGGGTAGGGCCGCGCATTGACATGTCTGAGTTAATGGAACCATGTGAAGAGCAGAGGACAAAAGACACATGAAAGAGAGCCAGAGATGGAGAGAGGGAGGGGGAGTAGAGAATAGAGAACTAGAGAAGTGTTGGTAAAGAGAAAGGGAGGAAGGGAGAAGGAGAGAGGGGGTAGAGATAGAAAAAAGAGAGTAAAAGTGCGTACAGAAAGTGGGAAAGAGGGAGGGAGAGAGTAGAGTGGGGGAAAGGGAGAGAGCAATGTGGGTAAATGGCTAGAGTTGGAAGAAAGATGGACGTTTTGGAGATGGGAGAGAGAGAGATAACAAGAGAAGAGATATTTTAGTAACAATATCAGACATGTTGGTGCTAGCTAAAGGGAACAAATTTTAACTGGCTGGTGATGACTATTTTGTTTGGGTGTAGTATGAATCCAAAACGGTTACACAGATTTATTTTTTTCAACAGAAGAAAAGACCTTAGACACATCCACATCCAAAAGCAATAACACAACACCCGTAGAGTAGAGCTACAAAAACACAGCAATCCTCATTCCTAGATTATTAAAGCAAGGCTCAGAAGAGCCTTGAACATTTCCCCACAATATCTGACAGGCCAATTCTCTAAACTCTTAAACACATCGGTATGCTAATAGGGTTATGTTTCAGGTAATGTTTGCTATTCATTTATTCATCCAATTACTCTCTTTGTTCCCACATTTGGTTATTTTCTTCAGTTCCTCAGCATTTCATTCTATGTGTCTAGCTCTGGTAACCATGAGGGAGGCTTTCAGAGCCCTTCAGCGACATCCACTTTGTAACGCAATCCCAATTCAGCGCCTCAGCCAATGTTTTTACTGATTCCACTCTGGTGTCTTTGTGTCGTTTCATATTATCAGGACAAATCCTCACATCAACAAAGTGCCATCAAATGTAAAAAAAAAAAAAAGTATTTATTCAGAACCCAGAACCTTCAGCTGGAGTATGATGGTACAACTATTTTAATCCTTTGTGGTATGGTGGTCTCGTTCTAGGTATGACTCGGAGAGTGGTAGATGTTCAACACGTGGTTTATTCTTAACAGAGACACAAGGTAAACGGGCATGCGTTCTGGAGGTTGGCATGAAGCATCTGCCTAACACAGGTAAACAAACAGTTATATTGGGAGTGGGCGGAAGAGTAAATAGGCCACGCCTACATGTTCTATTTTACCCAGGTAAACCTTTGGTCTGTCTTGGCTTAAACGGAAATGACAAAGTGGCCATGTTTGTAGTCTTTAACTTATCTATGAAATCATTAAAAATATTATGAAGAAACCATTCATAACTGTGGTTAGCTTGAAACATGTCATCATAAATAGCATAGGCTAAAATAATTTACATCAAGTACCTCAACCTTTAACACCTCAGGAGGAAGCAGATTTGCACGTTGAAAACCTTTCAAAGGTTTGGGATCTTATTGGTGGTCTGCAGCTACAGCAGGTCTGAGGTCAGAGAGGGGGGGAAGGGGGGAGTAATGACGGTGGGACAAGCGTGTAGCGTGGATAAGAGCGTTCAGTTCAACAGTTGGTGACATCGATAACCCGGGGGGTTTGAGCTGTTTCTGATCTGCCAGAAGACAAGCGATGGAGAGTGAACGGCGTTGACGGATGTGGCTTCCCGACGCCACAGATCCAGAGGATGTGAGGGAGGCAGGCGAAGGCGTCTGGGACACGTCGGGCACTGGGATAGGAGGAGGCGGGGGGGCGTTGCGGTGACGCCACATCACTATTAGATACATCTTCCTACGCGGACAGGTCAGACTGTGGTGCTTTATCACTGCTGGACCAGAGGTCTGGAGGAAACGCAACGGCAGAACGCTCTGTGTGTGTGTGTGTGTGTGTGTGTGTGTGTGTGTGTGTGTGTGTGTGTGTGTGTGTGTGTGTGTGTGTGTGCGTGAGTTAGCGGGTAAGTAGCCTCCTTTTTTCGAGGGGGCCTGGCTCACATGCACATCGCTGCACACACACACACACCCTCTCACACACTGTTTCTATCGCCCTCACACTCACACACCAACACTCTCACACACACAGTTTGGCTGTCACCCACACACACACACACCCACCAACTCACTCACACACACACACACAACAACACTCTCTCACACACACATTTTCTCTATCGCTCACACACTCACTCAGGCATACACTGTTTATCTCTCAAACACACACACCAACACCCGTCCACACACACACAGACGCACAGCAGCAGCAGTAATAAAAGGCTTGGACAGCGCATGATGGAGCAGGATGCGATGAGTCCGAGGTGACCAGACCTTTGTCACGCTGCCCGCAGGCCTCTGTTCACAGAGAGCGTGCACAACAATCTGTTCACCACGAGCGTGCACAACAGTCTATTCACCGTGAGCGTGCACAACAGTCTGTTCACTGTGAGCGTACACAGTGAAGAGAGGAGAACCCCGCTGGTAGGATTCACATCTACCAACCTGCAGAACATAGCAGATGTGTACTCAATCAAAAACAAACCACCCTAATGATTTTATTTTCAGCTCATCAAATATTCTATTTTAAAATAATTCATATTTTTAATTAAGGAGTATCTTTGAAAGAATGCCGCAGAAATGTTGTTCATTTGGCTCGGAAAATAGCTCAGAAGCTGAGTGAGTTTGAGCCGGGACATTAGGAGCAGACTAACACGGACCGAACTGGAACAGTTTAGGGTTGAGTTAGCGGAGGATTTGTCTTTTCAACCGTTCCTTTCATCACTTGAATGCGAGGTGTTCAAAGTGAGCTCTCAAGCGTACCACAAAAGGAAGAAGGAGAATGCCGCCTTGGAGCGGTATGTCCTTCGGCTGGTGCAGACTGTAATGGTGGTGGTTTAGTGTTACTATTGATCCATGCTTGTATCTCCATCTTTATAAATGTACCTGATTAAGGAAATGTTGTCTGTACCGGATAAAGGAAATGTTGTTGGGGCAGTGTTCCTAGACCTAAAAAAGGCCTTTGACACGGTAAACCACAGTACTCTAATGAACAAGTTAAAATCGTTCAAAATGTCATCAGAAGCTCTGCAGTGGTTTGCATCTTACCTGGAGGGGAGAGAGCAATGTGTCAGGGTCAATTGGATCAAGTCCCATCTGCGTGCCAACAGCATGGGTGTACCGCAAGGGTCTGTACTTGGTCCACTTTTGTTTTCTATGTATATCAATGACCTACCAAACTGCTGTCCGGGTTCCAACTGTCAAATGTATGCTGATGACACTGTTATCCATGTGTCCAGTAAAACACCCAGCTAAGCAGGTGAGCACCTGACACAAGCATTACTCAGCATTTCAAAATGGCTTGAGCTGTCTCAGTTGACCATTAATGTGAAGAAAACCGTCTCTATGTGCTTCTCCATCCGTAATAGGCCTATCACTGATGTTTTCGAGGTACAGATCAAAAATGAATTAATTGAATCAGTAAATGAAGTAAAATATCTGGGCATCATCCTGGATCAGAATTTAAAATTTGTTACGCAAATTAAGTATGTTGCCAAAAACGTAAAACTAAATCTAAACTGTTTCCGTTTCATAAGAAGGGACTTGTCATGTCAAACGGCCAAATTATTTATGCACGCTATGATATTTTCTCATTTGTCATACTGTATCACATCATGGTCACAAGCTTCTTCTACTGCATTAAAACCTATCTTTTCAATATACAAAAGACAATAAAAGTCATGGACCGGAAACCCATGAGATGGCATCACTGCGGCATTCTAAAAAAACAGAACCTTTTCACCTTTGATAACTTCATTAATTTTAGTAATCTTCAATTGTTTTTCAAGTGTGTAACTAACCATGTGTCACCACTGTTGTCTGAATTGGCCATCAGACGTCAGAGCTCTCGTCGGGCAAATACACAAGCCTCCATCAATGGGGATTGTCTTGTTCCCATGTACAGGACATTTTTCGGTCAGTCTGTCTTCTCTGCAAAGGGGGCAAAACTATGGAACCTCTTGCCCACTAGTCTAAAACTAGATACTAACAGCAACACTTTTAACAGAGAACTTAAACAATGGCTCAAATCAAATAAACAGTGCTCACACAAATAATTTACAACTGGTTTATTATTTGATCATGCTGCTTTTGTTTTTCTCTACGTAGCCTATATATATATATTCGACTCATTATATTGCTGTTCTGTACTCTACTGTATACTGCATTTTTACTCTTTTTAATTATCACTATCAGTTTTTTATCAGTATTTGATCTTGTTTCTGTCTTGTTTAGTTTCTTTTGTTGTTTTCAAAAAGCCTCCTGTGGACAGGTGTTGTAAACTAGCATTTATGCTAATACAGTGTAAACAATGCATCTGGTTCGTCCAATGACATTGTCATGTCCATGTCCAAATAAAATCTACTACTACCTCTAACTCTTCCCCCCCCAACCCCACACACAAAAAAGGAGAGTACTGGTAAAGAGAGAGGAACGCGAAAGAGATAGGGGAAGAGAGAGTGTGGCAGAGATTGAGGGAGAGAGAGAGGGGGATAAGATGTGGAAAGGTAAGGGGAGACATAAAGAGGAGAGAGAGTGATGTAGAAAAAAGAGGCAGTAAGGGTAGGAACTGGAGAGAGACAGAGAGAGAGAGAGTGAGAGGAGAGAACTCTTCAACGAATGATTAATGGAGCAGATGAGGACGAGGAGGATCCTGGCGCCACTCCAACTCGGCTCACACTCTTTTTAAGGGATACCTTTTCGTCACCTTCTCTCACCCTCTCTCTCTTTCCTTGGCCCTCTGTCTGTAAGCCCACTGGGAGAGGCCCTAGGCTGAACCAACCATGACCACTGACAGATGAGACCACGTCTCTCCCTCTGTTTGTCCCTGTCCCTGTCTCTCTCTCTCACCCTGTCTCTCTTCTTCTGTTTCTATCTCTCTTTATCGCTCTCTCTCTCTCTAACCCTCTCTCTCTTCCTCTGTTTCTCTCTCTATCTCCCTCTCTCTCGCTCACCCACTCTATTTCTCTGTTTCTATCTATCTCTTTATTTGTCTGTCTCTCCCTCAACCTTGTTCTCGCCTCTTGTTTTTCCCCTTTTTCTGTTACTCCCTCTGTTCTTTCACTCAATTTCACACTCTCTCTCTATCCTTCAATACATTTCTCTTGATCTCTCTATTTCACAGTCTCTCTCCAACTCCTTCCATATATTTCTCTTGGTCTCTTTTTTTCACAGTCTCTATCCCTCTCTTTCAATACATTTCTGTTGGTCTCTCTATTTCAGTTCCCTCTTTTCCTGCCACAAAATTTGTGCAGCGCCACTTCAAAAAGGCCCAGCACTTTTTTGTTTGTTAGCTTGTGGGTAAGTGAGAAAGTGTGTATGCGTGTGTTTGTGTGTGTGTGTGTGTGTGTGTATGTGTGTGCTTGTGTGTGTTTGTGTGCGTGCGTGCGTGCGTGCGTGCGTGCGTGCGTGCGTGCGTGCGTGCGTGCGTGCGTGCGTGCGTGCGTGCGTGCGTGCGTGCGTGTGTGCGTGTGTGCGTGTGTGTGTGTGTGAGACTGTACTGCAAAGGAGGCTGAATCTGAATCAAAATGTCAAGGTAAACTTTATTGGAATATGTTTATTGAAAACATTTATGTATATAACTGAATAAGCATGCAATAGAATTATGAGAATCAAACCGCAAACCCTGTTAACCACTCTTCAAATGTAATATCATTATCTAATATTTTTTATATTGTATATTTTATCTATATTTTTATATCACATTTATTAATGTATATCATTTTTTTTTAAGTATTGCATTTCTCATTGGTTTTGTGACGCAACTTGGTGATTGTAATTTGTCGACAGAGTGACTTTTGACCGAATGCCATTGGTTAATTTACATGAGGTCCCCGTGGGCACAGGGACCAAAAGCACAGATGGGCCCACAGTTTAGTCCACAGGAACACTTTTTTTGACTGATTAGGATTCTAAGTTAGTTATTTTTTGTGTATTGTAGCGCCGGGGCTATGTTTGTTGTATAGTTTATATATTGTTGTTTCAACGACCAGTGTTGGCACTGTGGAGAAGTGGGGCACTGAGCCCCGAACTGCCTCGCCCCCGCCCCTGCACCAAAACACCACAGAGCCCCACAGTCGGGAAACTAATGCGGGTAGGCACCCTGGGGAGACTGCCACCCGTCCAACGGACCATAGACCCCATTGAGAACAATGACAAGATTGGTAGAGTGGGCCATGCACACAGCCTCTACCTCCTCTGTTCCGTCAAGGGACACCCCTGCTGGGCCCTCGTGGACACGGGTTCCACCATCTCCATTGTGCGCCCAGGGGTGCTTCCAGAGACAGGATGGATGCTCACCGACTGTAAGATCCGAACAGTGACCGGAGAACTAGCTGGGATGCTGTGGAAACTCCCGCTGCCAGTGAAGGTGGGGAACACCGGAACCAAGTTTTGGCTGCCCGAAATTTTAGACCCCTGCATCATCGGGCTGGATCTAGGGTGGGTGTGTCGAGGAACACCATTCACTTCGGCACGGAGACGCTGACCCTCCAACGCCGTCAAGGGGGGAAGGTAGGGTGTTCACAAGCCCAGCTGTGTTCACCAGGCGCCGCACCACCGCCGTCTCCACAGCCACTGTCGCCATCCCCTGAGGTGACAACAGCGCCGCCTTGTCCGCCTACGACAACAGCGACCTCCGTGGAGGCTACGATTCCCCAGCCCCCATCGTCAGATGTTGACAACGCTATCCAGGAACTGTTCAAGCGGAGCAGTGAAGGACTCGATGCTCAGCAGAGCCAACAGCTGCAAGACCTGCTCCAGCAGTTTACAGACATTTTTGCTGCAAAAAATCAGGACTGTACCGAAACTAACCTGGTGCAGCAATCATTTGACACTGGCACAGCCCTGCCCATTAGACTGCGAGCCCGCCGACGATCCAGAGCAGATGATCCGGGAGATGGCTGAGATGGCCATCCAAGTTATTCAGTTATTTGTTTGCCAGCCCCTGGGCTGCCCCTGCCCTCCTGGTCAAAAAGAAGGACGACACCTCCAGGTTCTGTGTGGACTATCGTCACTTGAACGACGTAACGAGAAAGGACTTTTACCCTTTGCCCCGCATGGATGATGCCTTGGACAAAGTCGCAGGGTCTCAGTGGTTCAGCTCACTAGACCTGCAGAGCGGCTACTGGCAGGTGGAGCTGGCACCAGATGCAAGACCCAAGACGGCTTTCACCATCGGCCAAGGGCTCTGTTAGTTTAGGGTGATGCCCTTTGGTCGCTGCAATGCTCCCGCCACGTTCTGGCTCACATCAACAGGGTTCTGGCTCACATCAACAGCAAACAGTGCGTGGTCTACCTTGATGACCTTCTGGTCCATGCCAAGGACTTCGAGCTGGCCCTGGAGAACCTCCGCCAATTCTTCCAGGCCATTCGGGGCTGCGCCTACACCCCAAAAAGTGCAACCTGCTGCAGCGTGAGACCAGGTACCTGGGCCATGTAGTGGGGCCAGAAGGCGTGGCTACAGACCCTGCCAAGGTGGAGGCGGTAAGGAACTGGCCTATCATCCGAAATGTCAGTGAGGTGCGCAGCTTCCTGGGGCTCGCCTCATACTATCGACGGTTCGTCCGCGAATTTGCATCAATTGCCACCCCCCTACGACGTCTCACGGACAAGGGGAGGGAGTTCAGCTGTGAGGACGACTGTGCAGCCGCCTTTGCCAAGCTCCGTGCTGCTCTGACAACCGCACCCATCCTGGCCCTTCCTGACCCTGGCCGCAGCTTCATATTGGACACGGATGCCAGTGACGTGGGACTGGGAGCAGTCCAGTCGCAGGAGGGAGCAGGGGGCGAGAGGGTGGTGGCTTACAACAGTCGCTCCTTGTCTCGCCCCGAGCACAATTACTGCGTCACCCGACATGAGCTCCTGGCAGTGGTAGAGGCGTCCAAACACTTTCGCCCCTACCTCTGCGGCCAGCGGTTCCTTCTGCGGACCGACCACGCTTCCCTGACCGGGTTGCTCATTTTCAAGGAGCCCGAGGGGCCGGTGGCCCGGTGGATAGAGGCCCTACAGGACTACAATTTTGAAGTCCAACACCGAGCTGGGCGTCTGCACAGCAATGCAGATGCCCTGTCCCGACACCCCTGTGAGGACTGCAGACACTGTGAACAACAGGAGAAGCGAGATGGAGCTACTCACCAGGTAGCTGCCACAGGATAGGTCGGGCCAGACGAAGGTTGGCTGACTGCAATGGAAGACTAGGAGTGGCAGGCGGCACAGGACAGTGACCCCACACTGGCCAGGGTGGGACAGTGGGTTGACAACCAGGCACGCCCCCCCCAGCAAGCTGTCTCTGCCTTGTCCGTGGAAACAAAGACCTACTACTCAGATTGGGCCACCTTGGCACGGCGTGATGGATTGCTTTACACAGGGTCTGGCGTGCACCAGGCGGGGGGAGAGATGTCAGGCAGTTACTAGTGCCCAAGGACTGGCACCAACGGGTGCTACATGCGGTCCATGGTTCGGTGGGGGCAGGACACTAGGGGGTGGCCAAGGGGGTGGCAACAACCTGCGCAAGCGTTTTTATTGGCCTGGTTGCAGGAAGGACACAGCGCTTTTCGTTCACTGCTGTGACTTCTGCACTGCTAATAAGCAATACCAGGTGGGGGCCCCCATGGAGCAGGTGGGGGTGGACATCCTGGGCCCATTCCCCACCACAGACAGTGGGAACTGCTACGTCCTCGTGGCCATGGACTATATCACTAAGTGGCTTGAGTGATACAGAGTGCGGTGACCACAGCCGAGCACCTGGTGTGTGAGATGTTCCGTCGGTTCGGGGCACATCAGGAACTGCACAGCGATCAGGGGCGGAACTTTGAGGCTCAATTCTTTGCTGAGGTGTGCAAACTCATGGGGTTATCAAGACCAGGACGATGCCCCTCCACCCCCAGACCAATGGGATAGTGGAGAGGTTCACGCATGCCACGCAACTGGCTATCGTCACCTGGGACCGCCACCTACCCCCTGTCCTGTGGCATTATCGCTCAGCGGTGCAAGAGAGCATGGGGTGCACACTAGCCGCACTTATGTTCGGCAGAGAGCTGCGGACGCCTTTGGACATAGCCTTTGGCGCCCCTCCCGACACTGATCTCCCAAAGATACCGGGCTTCGAGTACATGCGGGACATTCAGCAGTATCTGGCAGAGGCTCACGAATTTGCCAGGCAGCGTCAGCAACAGGCGGGGGCACGACAAAAGCGGGGGTATGACCTCCATTGCCAAGGCCGCTCCTTCGTACCTGGGGAGAGGGTGTGGGATTATCATACCCACAAAAAGGGTCTCCCCTGCCGGAATACAATTGTGTTAAAAAAATGTATGATAAAGCACTTAATGCCATTACTGCCACTTTATCAATTTGCTAGCTTTGCATTTTATTGTTTATTATAAACGGTATAATATAATTTATTAAATATAAAAAGAATATATGTCTCCATTTATTAATTTTATTATTATTATTATTATTATTTATGATTATATTGTTGGATGGGATTGATAAACAACCATTGTATTTCTTAATAAATAGAATTAATTAAATGTCATGATCGATCTCTTAATAAGATTAACATTTGTTTCACTAGGATTCCATTAAATCACATTAGATTAATAACCATATTCAATGTTTATTTTAATTAAGTAATTTAATATAGGGGTTTTGATTAAAGGTGCCTTGGACTAATTCTATATGTTCAACACAATTCGAATAACACCAAAGCTATTTAATTATTTATTTCAGCATTTCAGTTATTTGTTTGCTCATCAGTCTTGATGAGAACCCAAATAACAGACAAAATATGCTATTGATTCAAAATGATCTATTTGTATATGAATATATATTATTTATATCAGATATGTCTATCTGTTCATTGTTTGAAATTTAAAACATTTAAATTCCCAAAGTAAATGCTAGAACTCCCTAGGTGAAAAATGTATCAACTTAGACGTTTTAGAAAAGTATCAATTAGCTTTCGGATTTCCGAGACAACTACCCTTTGTAGACCTGTCGCAGTGCGCTATTAAGGGCCTTGTCAAGGAAAAAGAAAAACAAGTGACTGGAGGGGGGTTAAGGAGCAGAAAGCAGACATTAATTCCTCCTCCACCTAATGATTCTGTAAATTGAAACTACTACTATTGTAGCCTGTGTCTCATTCTATGTCAGTCTCTCTCTCTCTCTCTCTCTCTCTCTCTCTCTCTCTCTCTCTCTCTCTCTCTCTCTCTCTCTCTCTCTCTCTCTCTCTCTCTCTCTCTACGCCTCCCTCTTCCCTCTTTTTCTTCCTTCAGTCCACAACCTTTCTCTCTACATCCCTCCCTCACTCTCTTTCTCTGTCTCTGTCTCTCTGTCTCTCTCTCTCTCTCTCTCTCTCTGTCTCTCTTTCTCTCTCTCTCGCTCTTTCTCTCTATTTCTCTCTCTCGCTGGCCCACGGGCTCTCTACATCGTTTGCCCGATAAGGGGATGAGCCGGTATGGAGAGGGAGGAGGAAATTTAATTTCCTGGCATCACAAAAAATATGTGAAAATAAGTAATTTCAGGACACAGAGGGGGAAATAAAAGATGAGATATTTCTTGCTGAATAACAATGATAACCAGCCATAGCCATGTGTTAATTTCCTGACCACAACAATGGCAGGAGTGCCTCTCTGTATCTCCCTCCCCCTCTCCCTATTATTTTTTTTAATCTCTCTCCCCCACTCTACCTCTCTCTCCATCTTCCCCTCTCTCTTATAGATACTCTCTACCATTTGTTCCTTCTGTGGCAGGGAGCGAGAGAGAGAGAGAGAGAGAGAGAGAGAGAGAGAGAGAGAGAGAGAGAGCGAAAGAGAGCGAGAGAGAGCGAGGGAGAGTCTATATCTCAAAGCAAAAGTAATAATCAGACAGATCAGTTATTAAGGGATGGAGAATATTTAGCTGTGTTGGCTGCTATGGCGCTCTCGGAAAAGCTTGCCCGTTACTTTGAATTTTTTTACTAAGCTTTTTTACTGATATTTAGATTTTTATGTTGTACTTTTTTATTTGGGTGCTTTGGCACAGTTAATGATAATTTTCCAAGGCAGCAAAGCCCTTTGAAATGGAATGTTGAACGATAGAGAGAGAGAGAGAGAGAGAGAGAGAGAGAGAGAGAGAGAGAGAGAGAGAGCAAGAGAGAGAAAGCAAGAGAGGGAATATGATAAGCGGTGAGTTGAGGAAGGGGAGGAGTGTGATACTGGCAGTATTAAAGTATTTATTTTAGATTCCTTCTTTGTCCTGTGGCAAGGTGTGCTTATCGTTGTGATGGCGAGGCTCTCCTCTGCAGACGGCCTCCTGTTTGGCTGGCATCCGCCAACAGTGGCATCATTAAAATGAAACTAATTGACACACACACACATGCACATATGCACGCAAATGCACGGACACAAAAAACACACGCACACACACACACAGACACACAAAAACACACCAAGACACGCAAGCTAGCCAGCTCTTGCATCCCACTCTGTCTCTATGGCAGGATTAGATTCGAGAGAGAGAGGGAAAGAGAGAGAGAAAGAAAGAGAGAGAGAGAGAGAGAGAGAGAGAGAGAGAGAGAGAGAGAGAGAGAGAGAGAGAGAGAGAGAAGGTGATGAATGGTTGTAAAGTAGCACCTCTTGACTTGGAGGGCCCTTCATCCGGTGAGGAACAGACACACACACAAGCACACACACACACACACACACACACACACACACACACACACACACACACACACACACACAAACACACACACACACACACACGCACAAACACAGACACACACAAACACACACATGAACACACACAAACACAGACACACACACACACACACACACACACCCACACACACACACACACACACACACAGGGACACACATGCACAAACACACACACACACATACAAATGCACACAGACATACACCAACCCGGTATCACGCCAAGGCGTAAAATAGATACGTTTGTCCACATCGCAAGGCGTGTTCAGGGTCACGCTTTGCTCGACCAAAGCGTGACCCTGAACACGCTTTCTTCTCCATTCGAAATGAATGGGGGAATAGCACCAACAGGGGGCGATACGTTCTCCTAGCATTTGGTGAAATTGTTACGTAGCCATATTAATCGTTATTATCTGAATGGGAAATGCAATATTTTAGGACAGATACACCATTAAACGTGTTTCTAATGACATTTCTAGCGAGAAATTTACATTTTCCTTGCATAATCTTCAGTCAGTGATTGTGTCTGATCTTTAGTTTTATAGTTATTAGGAAGATTTCATCGGCTCGCTCGCATGTTTCAACGACGTCAGGTTGCTAGGGACGCTGCTTTCGCTAAACTAGCAGCTCACGTGTTTCCTGCATTTGTGTTATTAAACTGTTATTTTATGTAACTTTTAATGATATTGTAATAACCACAGGCGAGGTAGTGAGCGAAGTAAGCTTGTTAGCAGGTTTATTGGATTCCACAATCGGACAGGCAGGCACAGCTCCACCGGAAAACTACAACACCCAAAACTCCCGCCCGGAAGGAAACCCCCGGAACCCCCTCTCAGAAGGCCCGCCCCTTCCTCCCAAACCCTGTGACGCTACAATATCATCTTGTTAGAAACAAGTTTATCTGAGAGCCAACCCAGTCGCCAAAAGCATACGTTGACAGTGTACGTTTTCGTGAACACTGGATTACGTCGCATTTCAACATAAAATAGCGTGTTAAGCACACATACACACACACGCACGCACGCACGCACGCACGCACGCACGCACACACACACACACACACACACACACACACACACACACACACACACACACACACACACACACACACACACACACACACACACACAATGCATTTTGCTGCTAAAACAACAACTTGGGCTGCTTCTAGGACATTTTGGGTCGATTTTGAACGGTATGTGGGCAGGACGTTTTTTGCAGGCAGGACCTGGCAACCCTGCACTGTTGCCCGAGGTGCTGAAATGCTCCGGAACAGATCTGGATCCACCATGGCCTAAATAATTGTATGCCCCCCCCCTTAAATAAATGCTATGGCAGAATAAAGAATAAATTCATGCATTATCATTCAACTTGAACATGTGTTTTTACAGTATAGAGTGGTGGGGGGATGACGTATGTTGGCCAACCCGGAAGTGAGCGTCGACCTGGGTTTCCCTTGACAAAAAGCCAACAGGTTTTTCCATTGGATTTTGGATGATTGCAGAAAAATTTGCATCTCTGAAGCACCTCCACAAAAACTGAAAATAAATCTATAAATAAAAATAACTGCTCCAAAGAACGAAATGTAAACCAATGCATTCTGAATGGGAGTGTTTCTCCAATTTTTCCATGCTACACAGAACGAAATGTAAACCCATACAAATAAAGACTTTATGGTCATAATCATTTAAAAATCATTCATCTCCTATGTGTGTAGGGTGGTATTCGATTTCTTTCAATGGGGCTGCATCCAGTCACTTGACCGTCATGGTTGCTATGGTGGATGCTATCGACCGCCCCCTCTAAACCTAATGGCTCCAAAAATCACGCGGCAAAGGATCCGCCGTCAATTGTATTGTTTTTGTCGTAAACTAGGGTCCGATGGAAAATAGACAGATATTCCAAGGTATCCTTAAAAGTTACCTTGGATGTTTTTATTTTCTGCAGTTTAGACTTCTTCTATAACCTATTTTTGAAAGCAAAACACCAAACTCATTGATTTAACGAGGCAGGGTTATTTGAAACAATTTATTAAATAAATATTTGCGAGAGGTCATTCCATCTCCTGAGTTTGCTTCCTAATTATGTCTAGTGTACACCCCTACTGTCCACAAGTACCCCCACCCCCTTTCCCCATATGGATTTGGATAATTGTTGCCACGTCCCAGTGGTGGTGGTATCATATATATGAAAGAGGGCATTCAATTATGATCAATTAGGAGGCCGAAGCCCTAAAGGAAGTGATGCAATAGGTGACAACATTTAAGTAAGCTGTACCTTGGAGTCTCCTATATATCAAAGGGGGTCTCAAAGGACGCATATACGCTTCAACCTGTGGCTCCAGCCATACAGGAAATGACTCAGCAAGTGCTCCATCTCGTTGCACCTCACCCAGCGACTCGCTCGCTCGCTGAAGTTCTTCCCAGACCTACACCCTAGCCATCCAACATGCATATCTGAGAATCAGGCATCTCTTTAATAATGACAAAAAGTTACGAGAGAAATACACATTCACTTTTTGTTATCTCATAAGCGGCGTGGTGCCGGCTCCTTTTGACCTTTTGACCCCAGACTTCTGGGGGAATAGCTGAATCAATTCATTAGTCAATCAGAAGTATGTCAATATATTCCCGGTGGCGTAAGAGGGCGAACAAGGTGTCCGTCAACATCTACGCTTCCAACGGTGCCCACACATGAGCATATTTGAACATGTTTAATGGTAGTAATTAGCTGTCGAAATTGGAGGCCTTATTCAATAATGATCAGCTATTGATTTGCTTCCCGATAGAAATATAATAATAATAATAATAATAATACATTTAATTTAGAGGCGTCTTTCAAGACACCCAAGGTCACCTTACAGAGCATATAGTCATCATAAATCGTTTAAAAAACAAGACATTGTGGAAAAAAATAAAATAAATAAATAAATAAACATAATAAATAAAAATAAAAAAAAAAAAAACAAGACAAAACAAAACAAACAAACAATCAAAACAGTGATCAGTTAGACGTTGTGTGCAAGTTTGAACAGGTGAGTTTTGAGTTGTGACTTGAAGGTTGTAATGGTGTCTGACTGTTTTATGTGTGGGGGGAGGGAGTTCCAGGGCCTGGGTGCTGAACAGCTGAATGACCGTGCACCCATTGTAGTGAGTCGTCCAGCAGAGGTTGAGCGGAGGGAGCGGGAGGGAGTGTATTCTTGGAGGAGGTCGCAGAGGTAACTGGGGGCTAGGTTGTGTAGAGCTTTGTAGGTGAGGAATAGGGTTTTGTATTGGATGCGGTAGTGTACTGCGAGCCAGTGAAGTTGGATGAGGACAGGGGTGATTCAGATGATTTGGTGCGGGTGATGATCCGGGCGGCTGAGTTCTGAATGATCTGCAGTCTCTTGATGAGTTTGGTGGGGAGTCCGTTGAGGAGGGCGTTGCAGTAGTTTATGCGTGATGTGACAAATGAGTGAACTAGGATTTCAGTGCTGGATTGGGTCAGTGATGGGCGGAGTCTGGCGATGTTGCGGAGGTGGAAGAATGCAGTCCGGGTGATGTTGTGAATATGGGGTGCGAATGAGAGGGTGTTGTCCAGGATGACGCAGAGGCTCTTGACTTTGGAGGAGAAGGGTACTGGGAATCCATCGATGATTATGAGTGGAGCTGGGGTGTGTTGTGATTTAGTGAGGGTGGATTTGGATCAGATGAGCAAGGCCTCGGTCTTGTTTCCATTGAGTTTCAGGAAGTTCCTGCTCAACCAGCTCCGGATCTCTTCCAGGCACGTGATGAGGGAGGTGGGGGGGATGGCAGCGGTGGGTTTGGTGGAGATGAAGACCTGTGTGTCGTCAGCGTAGCAGTGAAAATGGACCCCATGGTGACGGAGGAGTGTGCCCAGCGGGAGGAGGTAAGTGGTGAACAGGAGTGGACCCAAGACTGACCCCTGGGGGACACCCAGTGAGACACCTGAACACCCAGACTTGTGGTTGCTTAGTTGAACAAATTGTTGACGGCCGGTGAGGTAGGATGTAAACCAGGAGAGTGCAGCACCAGTGATCCCAATGCCAGCCAGGCGGTCCAGGAGCAGAGGGTGGGAGATGGTGTCGAATGCTGCGCTGAGATCGAGGAGGATGAGAATGGTGAGTAATCCAGAGTCGGCTGCAAGGAGGAGGTCGTTGGTGATTTTGACTAGGGCTGTTTCAGTGCTGTGTTTTGGACGGAAGCCAGATTGGAACGGTTCGTGGAGATTGTTTGTGTCGAGGTGGGACTGTAGTTGTGCGGCAACCACCCTTTCAAGTGTTTTGGAGATGAAAGGGAGATTGGAGATGGGCCGGTAATGGTTAAGGTCAGTTGGGTCAGCACCAGGTTTTATCAGGATGGGAGTGATGGCAGCCAGCTTGAGAGTGGGGGGTACAGTGCCAGTAGTGAGGGAGGAGTTAATTATGTTGGTGATCATGGGGGAGATGGACGGAAGACATGCTTTGACAAGGGAGGTGGGAAGAGGATCGAGCTGACAGGTGGTGGTTTTGGCTTTGCGGATGAGTTCTGAAACGGTCTGTTCTGTTACTGGGGTGAAGTCAGAGAGGGAGCTGATGAGAGGTTGTCGTGGCAATTTCTGTATCAGATATTGCGTCTAAGCAGATGAGATATTTAGATGCAAAAAGCACACAATACTGTTGACAATTAGGGGTTATATATATTTGTAATAAAAGTACGAACAAAGATACATCACAACATGCATCAACAAACAACATAACATGCATACATTACAATAATCTGAGGCCTCAGATGGGAGCTCCTCTTTGCGTGTTACTTCATTCTCTGAAGGTACGCTCAGACAAGTCCACCGAGTCTTCCAATCAATGAGTTTTTATTCACTTCGTTTGGGTCCTGAAGGGGGTGGTCCCCCAATACTAAAAGTCTTTGTTCACCAGATTGTTATCTTTACAGTTGAAGCTCCCCCCCCCGAGGCTAAGGTGGGGTCGGCGGCCGTGCCATGTAACCTCTGGCTTTGTTTACGCTAGCCAGAGTGTCGAGGACTTCAAAGCATTGCTTGGGAGATGACACACGAAAAGATAGGAACAGGCAGGCAATAAAATGCATCACACGACTCTCGGGGTTCACACTTTAAATGACCCAAAAGGAGAGCAGAAGGCAGACACTATATAAAATTACACAGAATAGCAACAAAACTTAAATTCATATAGACCAAAACAATACAACATTTCGATTTTCCATCACAATCCCCCCTTTGATTATTTATAATCACAAAATTATGCAACCTTTAGGATTTAGGAATGATCACTTAATCACAACATGCATATGTTCATAATCTACTATGTCCGACCATGGCCTCCAAGTACAGATATTTATACCACCGTTCGCTTTTACAGAAGGTAGCATAAAATCTCCTAACATCACAATCAAGTCATCTGTTTCCATATATTCAAAAGTCATAAAAATAAAAAACAGGAAAAACAAAGAAACAAGGCTACCTTTTAAAAACATTTCTAAACAAAAATATTCTTATTTGATGTGTCCTTAATGCTGCTTCCGTGATACAAACACATGAGTAGTTGGCAAGCACTTAATGTTTACTCTAAACATTAATTGTCAATCCAGTCAGTATCAATAACACACAGTATAACCCAACATTTTAACGGTATTCCTCTTCTCTTTCCCATTGTCCTTCATGATGTCTCTGAGGGACACTGCTCTTCTCTCCATCCGCCTGGACACGCCTCCACCTCTCTCTGCTTCCTGCGTCACAGACTGTCCTTTGAAGTGCCTGTCCCCACGTCTCTCCCGTCTCTGAGACCCTCCTTTGTCTCAATGTTCAGGCCACTTCAATGTGGCTACACAGGCACCACGGAGGCCACCACTCTGGTGCTGTTGGTCCTGCTTGACTGTCTCCTTGTGTCGTCCAGCAGACCGTTCCGTAGCTCTTCAGGTGGGCCTCCCATGGTCTGTAACTTCATAAAGTCTGATGTAGAGGAGTCGTGACGTGGGGTATTTGGACTGTACTGGGCCACTGGTCGGGCTGAAAGCAGGAGAAGGAGGAGCGTTGTCCAGGTCCGGATCTATTTGAACAAAACTCGATGCAGATGGGTTATCTCTCTCCCCACCCCTTTCCTTATCTTGTCGTGCCTTACGTTCTCATCTATCTCTTCTCCTTCCATAACACATACTTCTTCCAATCTCTCTCATACGTTCGTCAATTCACCTTGTTGCCATTTTGGCCATAAAACATTAACAAAATATCATAATATAAAAATCTGCATTTTCAATATTAGGCAATACACTTCCGTTGTCCCCGTCACGTTGTCAGTCGGGGGTCAGTCGGGGTTAGTCTGGGTCATGTCATGGTTGTGTGATATGGTTGACCATTAAAATGGTTGTGTTAGATTGTAATAATCGAGTATCCACTGTCTACAATAGCCCGTTGTTTAAAATAACCATATATAATAAATATTTAACTGATTAGGTTGCGTAAGGCTGGTGAGAACCATACAACAATCATTTGGATGTGGTGCTTGCGTGCGTTGTGACGTTGAGACCATTTTTCGCGTTGGTTGTGTTATGTGTTATGGTGCTCATACCTCCTCCTTGGACCTGGCCTGCTCCTGCGTCCCGTCAATGTGAATGCCCCCTTCCATCTTTGCCTCTCTCTTTTTCCTTGGGACAGTCTTTGATCAAATGATCCTCGGCTCCACAATAATGACAGTTCCATCGTCTGGCGTTCTCCTTTCTATTTTCTTTCGGACAGTCTTTGATCCAATGATCCTTGGCTCCACAATAATGACAGTTCCATCGTCCGGCGTGGGCTTAGGATTCTCCAGGGCCTCCAGTTGGGTGAGCTGGTGCTTCTTGGCTTCGTCCCTCCCGGGCATGTCGCCTTGGCTGTACGTAAAGAGTTGGCGAACTTTGCTGATGGAGGCCTTGTGTTGTTGGACCAACTCTTGAAGGGCTGTGGCGAAGGCAGCCCCTCCCACTGCAGATGGGTCTGGGAGCCATTCCGCTATGTCCTTAATGTCACTGGGTCTCCATGCACGGAAAACGTATGCTGGACTGCCATCCTGGGGGTTCAGTACTTCGATCATGGGGAATTGTCCATCCATCACGTCACCATGTTTAAGAGTTGGGGAGAACGCCATTCCCTGGTTTCTCAAGCGGCTGGCGACGGGTTCCCGCTTGGTCGGTGTGGCCGTCGCCTGCTGGAATGATTGTGGAGCATTCCCCTGGCTACGAGTTGCAGCAGGCCTATCTTCTCTCGCGCTGCGAGCGGGGGCTTTCTCCTCTTCTTCGGGGTCAGGGTAGGCGGCTTCATGGGCGTTGTCATACGGGGGAGGAGAAGGGGGATTCGCACGCGGTCCGCCGGTGCAGTCCAGGTCCGGGTCTATATCTCGGGTGACATTGAGATTAAAAATCCCTACACTCTCTACGCTCTCTGTAATCGTTTTAAGCTAAAACTCCCCATTTCAGGAAAAACCAGTTTGCACCAATATTTTAAACCCTCCAGAGCCGCTTCACCATGCTTCTCCAACATCACCTTCGCAGGTCCCGTTATCTCAGTTTTTCCAGATTTGTTCCCCATATTTTAGATCCTTTTACACTAGTTATTATTTAACAAATTATCTAATATCGCCGAAACCTCCTTGTTACTACACACATATACATATATTTATTAATGAATACCTATTATTATTATTTATATATATATATAACACCAACCGCGCTTCAACGGGTTTCCCTTTACCGTCCCTGACAGACCCTAGCTGCCCTTTCTGTTACCTATATAGCCATATATATATTGACGGAAGCGAAACGGAGCTACCGCATGTTCCTATAGCAGAGTTTCTTTGAACGAGGCCTAAGTTCAGATATAAGTTTACGTTTACCGAAACATTTATATACCGTTCCTGTAACAGATTTTATTTTGAAGCTTTAACAGTATTGTGATCTCACCTGCTCGAATTCTTTTTTCCTTTGGATACCGTACTGAAGAACCACTAGTTTATCCCCACAGGCACCCTTTCCTCGACCTCTGGCCATAAAACAGTCTGGTTACAGTCACCTGGAGGCGAGGTAGAGCTTTGGGACTGAGAACGAATCCTCAGACCTGTATTGGAAGCTGATATTTCGTAGAATCTTCAGGTTAGATATCCCGGACGAGCCCCCAACTGTCGTGGCAATTTCTGTATCAGATATTGCGTCTAAGCAGATGAGATATTTAGATGCAAAAGATTCAAAGCATTGCTTGGGAGATGACACACGAAAAGATAGGAACAGGCAGGCAATAAAATGCATCACACGACTCTCGGGGTTCACACTTTAAATGACCCAAAAGGAGAGCAGAAGGCAGACACTATATAAAATTACACAGAATAGCAACAAAACTTAAATTCATGTAGACCAAAACAATACAACATGTCGATTTTCCATCACAAGGTTGGCCAGAGGTGATCATCCAGGGTGGGTCATCAGAGGGGGTGCGAGATGAGGCCAGTTGTTGGTGAATGGTGTTGATTTTAGAGCTGAAGAAGTCCCGGAACGCAGTGCATTGGGTGGTGGAAATGTCTGGAGGGAGGGATTTAGGAAGCTGTAGAAGTAGAAGTAAGTGGCTGACTGTTGAGAAGAGGACTCTGCTGTTGCCTGTACCAATGTTGATGAGGTTGGAGTAGTATGAGGTTTTGGCAGTGGTGAGGGCATTCTTGTAGTGATGGAGGTGGTCCGAATACATTTGGCGGTGTACAGTGAGTTGAGTCTTATTGTAGAGTCGCTCCAGTCGACGACCAGTGGCTTTGAGCTGGCGCAGATGAGGAGTGAACCAGGGAGCAGTGTGGGTGAATGAGACTGAGCGGGTTTTCAGGGGGGCCAGGGTGGTGAGGGAGGAGGAGAGGCAGTTATTGTAGTGAGTCACCAGGGGTCTCATTTATAAAACTGTGCGTGGGATCGTTACTAAAAATGTGCGTACGCCCAGAAGCCAAGTTTTGCGTGCGCCAAAAAATTTACGATTTATAAAACACTGCGTACGCACACCTGTACGCAATCTTTGCTTTATAAATCACATACTGACTATAATTGTGCGCAGCTGAATCAGCTTCACGTTCCGCCCTCTACACTCCCCTTTTTAACCATAAATGGTCAATGCAAATGACCTCATGAATGCGATCTGCATATAAAACAGACTCAGATGCCGGTATTATGTCTTGTTGGAAACAATGGCAGAAGTACTGAGAAAATCAAAAAAGCGATATTTCACGGAGGTTGAAGTGGAGACACTTGTGGGTGAGATGGAGGCCCGAAAGGTAGTTTTGTTCGGCGGTCACGGGATTGGAATCGCCAACAACAAAAAGCAGAGTGAGTGGCAACATGTTGCTGCAGCAGTGAACTCTGTCAGTAGCACGGAGCGCACAGTCCCAGAATTAAAAAAGAAGTAGTCTGACATAGAGTTACATATTTTTATGTAGCCTACCAATAAATCTTTATGGTCCCTAAATACCCTCTCCCTCCGAATCCTGCATGGTCCGCCAGAAGTGCCATATGGTGCAGCATTACCACGACGCTCACCTCTGTATTTATAGGGTTACGGTAATAAGACTGACGAGAACGCCTTGGATAATCAGTTTGTAATTACCCACGTAAAATGTTCTTGAACATAACCCCTTTTTAATGCCTGATTTGTCATGAAAAGCATCAAGAGTAACGGACAACGATTGTGATGAGTGTGGCTTGGTTTTTCACACTTGGGATTTAATTGACATTTGATCATGTGTTTACAGTGTCACATAAAAATATTATGTTATTGACACATGTTGGACAGATGCTTTATTCCATGCAGTCGCGCCGTCAGTGGACAGTATGGAGTGACGGGATTAAATATAGAGAATTTCTTTTTATTTCTATTCTCAGGAGATATTTCTCAGTTATAACTGAGAAATAACGCAGTGGATTTAAATTATTCTGATTAGGATTTAACCCATGATACGGGTTGAAATTAAATTGATGAAGGGCGATGATAAAACATAATCGTTCTTCTCACTCTGCAATTCTTCGGTCTGACTTCAGTTCACCACCACACCGTCTGTGTCGCCAATTCTCCTTTTCCTCCAAACCATGCGTACGCATGGGTCAGAGTTTGCTTAGGGCTGCGCACATTTTCCCGTCAAGTTGGTTTTTTATAGATCACAACCTTAGCGTGAAAAGTCACGTACGCAACTTTCAGCCCCGTTTTGTGCGTACGCAACGGTTATAAATGAGACCCCAGGTCAGTCAGGGAGGAAGCTGGGGGAGGGTTGGGGTAGGAGCTGATCAGGGTGGAGAGGTCTGTGGTGTTGATAAGTTTGATGTTTCTGAAGGAGATGGTCCGTTGTTCCTTGGTTTTGTGAAGTTGGGTATGAATGTCAAAAAGTACAGCTTTGTGGTCGGAGATGGGGAAATCAATGACATCAAGGTTAGTGGGAGTGATGTCGGTGCAGCAGATTAAATCCAGAATGTGACCTTTGTTATGGGTTGGGAGGTTGACATGTTGTGTGATGCCAAGACAGTCCAGAAGTGATGTGAAGTCATTAGCAAAAGTACAGGATGGGTTGTCAATGTGGATGTTGAAATCACCAAGGAGGAAAACAGTGGGGGACATTGCACATACAGATGTAAGTAGTGATGAGAATTCATTGAGGAAAACGGCGGAGGGTTTTGGTGGTCTGTAAATGGTGACGATGATAGTGGGTTTTTGGGCCTGAGAGTTTTACAGCTAGACATTCAAAGGAGGAGTGAAGGGGGACTGTGACAGTGGTGACTTCGATGTTATCACGATGGAGGAGAGCGAGGCCACCCCCCCTCCCATTAACCCAGGGTTTACTAATAAAATAATAACCTGGTGGGACAGCCTCATTTAGATGGGAGAAGTCATTTGGTTGTTGCCAGGTCTCAGTGAGGCAGAGAATGTCTAGGCTCTGGTCAACAATAAAGTCATTTATCAAAAGGGCCTTATTACTGAGGGATCTGGTGTTCAGCAGACAGAGTTTCAGACAGGTGAGTGGAGTGTAGCAGGTTGCTTTGAGCAGAGGGGACAGTACACTGTGATTGACGGGACTGACCGTACGGGCTGTGCGAGGAGGGGGGCGGGGCCCAGTGGACCAGAAGGAGCGGATGTTTTTGTTTCTGGTGTGAGTGTACTGAAAATTCCGTCCAGAGCCTCGGTGGATGTATTTTGGTCGTTTGAGAATGTCGTGGTGGGATGCAAGCTGAGGTGGGGGGGTCCTTGAGAAGATCCGTAGACGTAACATCTCCGTTACCGAGTAATGGAGCGGCAGAGATGCGCTCGTTACGCGAGAGTCAAACATAGCGCAATCCAGAGAAACAGGTTAAAAATCCACAGGTTGTGAAGTCGGAAGAAGCCAACGGTAGATCCAGGCGATTATGGTGAAGCCACAGAGCCAGCACAGCGGAGGCAGAGGAGTGGAGCAAATGTGAATATGTGACAAATGACATGTTATTTAGCATCTGCACGTTGAGCTGAGTCCAATGACACCAAGCATGACACTCTAGCAAATGGCAACATGTATTTTACATGGTACACCTATGGTCTGGGGCATGAGGGCGAGCTTGATCTCATTGGACTCAGCTTAACCTGTAGATTCTAAATAACATGTAATTTGTCAAAAATGCCCATCGGGAAGCAAATCTATAGCTGGTCATTATTGATAAAGGCCTCCAAAATCGACAGCTAATTACTACCCCGAAACATATGATCATGTTTGGCACTGTTGCAATCGCCTCGAAACATAGATGTCAAAGGACACCTTGTTTGCCCCGTTACGCCACCGGGAAGATATTTTCATACTTCTAATGGATTGATTCATATTTTAAGGTTCTCGCAGTGAGACTTTAAGCGGTGTTGAAGTGTTGAGACGAATACGGAGCCCCTCTGGTGACATCTGGGAAAAAAATATATATCTGTTTGCCCGACTTGTGATCTGTTTGCATGACTTGATAATCTGTGGCCACAATTTAATAAATTGCGGAAACGAGATAATTAATTTGTGGCCACAGTTTAATAATTTGAAGGAACAAGATAATTATTTTGTGGCCACAGTTTAATAATTCGAGTGTGGCTGTGTTGTCTATTGTCGCAGCAGGGGTTAGACGCATGTCGGCTATGGACAAGATATAAGAGATATCGTTCTATTTTAACCTCGGAATGAATTACAATGACATGCTAAAGTCACTTGCTGTTAGGCAAGGAGTTATGATAAGTAAGAGGCACTTAATTAGGCTGCTAAAAATGCACGGGTACAGCCGAAGACAATATGATGACCTCGGTGACGAGATAGACTGAAGGGAAATGGAAACCTGCATGGATACAGATGGATGTACAGCAAATGCATGAAATTATTAATTATCATTTGGCATCCTTGCAAATGATAATTATATCTGGCATACCGATTCATATGATAAATGAAAACCATATGGAATCTGCATCAATGGTTGCATAGACAGCTTTTCCCGTAAAATAATTTGGCTTAAAGCGGCATACACCAGCAGTGATCCACATGTCATTGGAGGCTACTTTATGGAGGCCTAGAGGAGTTCGGTGCTGGTGTAGCTGTCAAAACGAGGTCCATCCTCTATCACGTCACCGAGGTCATCATATTGTCTTCGGCTGTACCCGTGCATTTTTAGCAGCCTAATTAAGTGCCTCTTACTTATTATAACCCCTTGCCTTACAGCAAGTGACTTTAGAATGTTATTGTAATTCATTCCGAGGTTAAAATAGAACGACATGCGTCTAACCCCTGCTGCAACAATAGACAACCAAAACATAAA
This sequence comes from Gadus chalcogrammus, assembly GCF_026213295.1. Lineage (NCBI taxonomy): Eukaryota > Metazoa > Chordata > Actinopteri > Gadiformes > Gadidae > Gadus > Gadus chalcogrammus. The sequence goes on along the minus strand of NC_079415.1, from coordinate 22,451,919 downwards.
ACACAACATAAGTATCTCGTTCCCACGAATTATTAAACTGTGGCCACAAAATAATTATCTTGTTCCCACAAATGATTAAACGGTGGCCACAAATTAGTTATCTCGTTCCCTTAATTTATTAAATTGTGGCCACAGATTATCAAGTCATGCAAACAGATCACTAAATCGGGCAAACAGATATATGTTTTTTTCCCAGATGTCACCAGAGGGGCTCCGTAGACGAAAGATGATATCAAGACATTTATAGAATATTCCCATTCACATTATGATTCTTCGTCATAACTATCCAACCAAACATCCTTCACATTCACCGAGCGAAGATTATGAAAATCCTGCCCTCGGTCGGACCCCGAGGGCAGGCCCCCCTTTCCTGCACTCGGGGTCTGACCGGGCCAAGTTTCGGTGCGGGGGTCCCAGTGAGGCCATAGAATTCTTGCCCTCGGGGTCCGACCGGGCCAAGTTTCGGCGTGGAGGTCCCAGGTAGGCCCTAGAATAAGGTATTAAAATTTCAGGGGGGTAGGACCTTCTTATCTCAAAAACTGTTTTTCCACCACATTCTGAACCATTCTTGCAAGCAACACTTCTGAGGGGCTTTGTCCAAATGACAGTCCATTTGGGAAAACTTTTTTTCTCTGAGGGCTAGAACTCCAAATCTCGGATATGTCGTTCTCGGGGCTCCGGGAAATGTGTGTCAACATTTTAGCATCTCTAGCTATCTCGAAAAGGCCGGAGAAGGGGCGTGACCTCCAACAGTACAATAAATGTACATAAGACAGAGGTTAGTTTCTAGTCCCCATTTTTTGTGGGATGGAGCTGTACATTTGTGGCTTAAGGTGTGTAGACACAGCTGGCCTGTGGCCACGTTTTTGAAGTCTGGGGTCAAAAGGTCAAAAGGAGCCGGCACCACGCCGCTTATGAGATAACAAAAAGCTAATGTGTATTTCTCTCATAACTTTTTGTCATTATTAAAGAGAGGCCTGATTCTCAGATATGCATGTTGGATGGCTAGGGTGTAGGTCTGGGAAGAACTTCAGCGAGCGAGCCAGCCGCTGGGTGAGGTGCAACGAGATGGAGCACTTGCTGAGTCATTTCCTGTATGGCTGGAGCCACAGGTTGAAGCGTATATGCGTCCTTTGAGACCCCCTTTGATATATAAGAGACTCCAAGGTACAGCTTACTTAAATGTTGTCACCTATTGCATCACTTCCTTTAGGGCTTCGGCCTCCTAATTGATCATAATTGAATGCCCTCTTTCATATATATGATACCACCACCACTGAGACGTGGCAACAATTATCCAAATCCATATGGGGAAGGGGGGGGGTACTTGTGGACAGTAGGGGTGTACACTAGACATAATTAGGAAGCAAACTCAGGAGATGGAATGACCTCTCGCAAATATTTATTTCATGAATTGTTTCAAATAACCCTGCCTCGTTAAATCAATGAGTTTGGTGTTTTGCTTTCAAAAATAGGTTATAGAAGTCTAAACTGCAGAAAATAAAAACATCCAAGGTGCCTTTTAAGGATACTGTAGTAACCTGACCAAAGACACGGACAACGGAGAACGATGTATCCACAGGTCTTTTTACTCGTGCATTCACAGAACAGGGGAAATGCATAATGCCAGTGTCACTTTATAGTAGAGCCCCGCCTGGTGGTACAACAGAGAACTACTATCTTAAACATTACAACAGATACCTTGGAATATCTGTCTATTTTCCATCGGACCCTAGTTTACGACAAAAACAATACAATTGACGGCGACTCCTTTGCCGCATGGTTTTTGGAGCCATTAGGATTAGAGGGGGCGGTCGATAGCAACCACCATAGCAACCATGACGGTCAAGTGACTGGATGCAGCCCCGTTGAAAGAAATAGAATACCACCCTACACACACAGGAGATTAATGATTTTTAAATGATTATGACCATAAAGTCTTTATTTGTATGGGTTTACATTTCGTTCTGTGTAGCATGGAAAAATTGGAGAAACACTCCCATTCAGAATGCATTGGTTTACATTTCGTTCTTTGGAGCACAGTTATTTTTATTTATTTATTTATTTTCAGTTATTTTATTTTTTTTGTGGAGGTGCGTCAAAGATGCTAATTTTTCTGCAATAATCCAAAATCCAATGGAAAAACCCGTTGGCTTTTTGTCAAGGGAAACCCAGGTCGACGCTCACTTCCGGGTTGGCCAACATACGTCATCCCTCCACCACTCTATACTGTAAAAACACATGTTCAAGTTGAATGATAATGCATGAATCTATTCTTTATTCTGCCATAGTATTTATTTAAGGGGGGGGGGGGGGGGGGGCATACAATTATTTTGGCCATGGTGGATCCAGATCTGTTCCGGAGCATTTCAGCACCTCGGGCAACAGCGCAGGGTTGCCAGGTCCTGCCTGCAAAAAACGTCCTGCCCACATACCGTTCAAAATCCACCCAAAATGTCCTAGAAGCAGCCCAAGTTGTTGTTTTAGCAGCGAAATGCATTGTGTGTGTGTGTGTGTGTGTGTGTGTGTGTGTGTGTGTGTGTGTGTGTGTGTGTGTGTGTGTGTGTGTGTGTGTGCATGCGTGTGTGTGTGTGTGTGTGTGTATGTGTGCTTAACACGCTATTTTATGTTGAAATGCGACGTAATCCAGTGTTCACGAAAACATACACTGTCAACGTATGCTTTTGGCGACTGGGTTGGCTCTCAGATAAACGTGTTTCTAATAAGATGATATTGTAGTGTCACAGGGTTTGGGAGGAAGGGGCGGGCCTTCTGAGAGGGGGTTCCGGGGGTTTCCTTCCGGGCGGGAGTTTTGATTGTTGTAGTTTTCCGGTGGAGCTGTGCCTGCCTGTCCGATTGTGGAATCCAATAAATCTGCTATCAAGCTTACTTCGCTCACTACCTCGCCTGTGGTTATTACAATATCAATAAAATATTAAATTAAAGTAACGGTTTAATAACACAAACGCAGGAAACACGTGAGCTGCTAGTTTAGCGAAAGCAGCGTCCCTAGCAACCTGACGTCGTTGAAACATGCGAGCGAGCCGATGAAATCTTCCTAATAACTATAAAACTAAAGATCAGACACAATCACTGACTGAAGATTATGCAAGTAAAAAGTATATTTCTCGCTAGAAATGTTATTAGAAACACGTTTAACGGTGAATCGGTCCTAAAATATTGCATTTCCCATTCAGATAATAAAGATCATACACATTCACTGACTGAAGATTATGCTAGAAATGTTATTAGAAACACGTTTAATGGTGTATCTGTCCTAAAATATTGCATTTCCCATTCAGATAATAACGATTAATATGGCTACGTAACAATTTCACCAAATGCTAGGAGAACGTTGGTGCTATTCCCCCATTCATTTCAAATGGAGAAGAAAGCGCGTTCAGGGTGACGCTTTGGTCGAGCAAAGCGTGACCCTGAACACGCCTTGCGATGTGGACAAATGTATCTATTTTACGCCTTGGCGTGATACCGGGTTGCATACACAAATAAACACACACACACACACGCACACACAAATGTAAACACACAAACACACACACACAGAGACGCACACACACACACACACACACACACACACACACAAACACACACTCCAAACCGCCCAAAACACTGTGTTATCAAATTATAACAATAATCCTAGTGTAAAAAGGCCAACATTAAAGCACCCTGGCCGCCGGGCTGTGGTATTAGGGGAGGCTCCTCTCCTCCTCTCCTCCATTCCTCATATCACGTTCATATTCATTCATTAGTTCTCTCCAATTAACCTTTACAGGGTGCTCGGGGGAGCAGCTATGGATGAATGAACAGTCTGCTACCCTCTCTACCATTATCTCTCATCTGTCTCTCTCTCTCTCACCATTCTCTCTCTCTCTCTCTCTCTCTCTCTGACTCTCTCTCTTATGAATGGATCGAAAAAAGCTGAAGAACACACAGCAGAACTGAATGGTTCCAAAGTGTTTGTGTGTGTGTGTGTGTGTGTGTGTGTGTGTGTGTGTGTGTGTGTGTGTGTGTGTGTGTGTGTGTGTGTGTGTGTGTGTGTGTGTTTCGGTATGTGGGTGTGTGTGCGTGTATGCGTGGGTGTGTGTGGGTGTGTGTGTGATGATGTGAGTCTTACAACGTTGGACTTGTGTCTCAGTTGAGCTAAACACAACAGAGCATCAACTAGGGCCTCACCTTTACTGAGGGTGTGGTCCAGCACCCTGAGCCTGTGGTCCAGCACCCTGAGCCTGTGTGTGTGTGTGTGTGTGTGTGTGTGTGTGTGTCTTTGTGTTTGGGTATGAATACATGTGGAAATGTTTTGTTTATTGTAGAGTCTGTGTTGATGTGTGTTTCAGGATGTGTGTGTGTGTATGTATGTGTGTGTCTCCTTTTCAGGGTGTGTGTGTGTGCGTGCGTTTGAGGTTGTTTATGTTTGTGTGTGTGCGTCTCAGGGTGTGTGTGTGTTGAGTACAGAGATGAGCATCCCATCAGAAGCCATCGGTCCATGAAGGTCACGCCCCAGAGGTTGCGGGAGCAAGAGATTACGTGCACGGCTGTGTGTGTGTTTGTGTGTGTTTGTGTGTGTGTGTTTGTGTGCGTGTGTGTGTGGGGGGGGGGGTTGTGTGGATGTGTGGGTGGGTGTGTGTGTGGGTGTGTGTGTGTGTGCGTGCGTGCAGAGAGAGTGCTTGTTGATACCAAAAGGGGGTTGTGTTTGCTTACAGGAGGCCACAGCCTTGTGGTTCTGAGCCGGGATGTATGTATGTGTGTGTGTGTGTGTGTGTGTGTGTGTGTGTGTGTGTGTGTGTGTGTGTGTGTGTGTGTGTGTGTGTGTGTGTGTGTGTGTGTGTGTGTGTGTGCGCGTGTGTGTGTGTGTTTCAAATCCCTCTCCGCCGTGGCTGATTTGGGTACTTTCCAGAAAGTATTAGCGTAGTGGACCACCGGACGAGAGACGCTTTGTTAAAGGCAACCGACGAGTCGTCAAGTTTGATAATGACCCCCCCACCCCAACCCTTACCCTGTCCTCCATTTCACTTTGCATACCAGTTAGCATTCTTCCTATTTTCTTTTTCTTCATAGCTTTGAGGATTCTGTAGTTTTCAGCCGGACACACAACAAAACCAAAACATGCCTTTTGGTGTTTGGTTAATCAGCAGATGTATTTACCCACAGAGGCTTCCAGTGGAGACCCATTGGGTTAGTAGAATCTCAGCTTGAGGAGGTTAAGGTTAAGGTGCTAGGACACGGACCCAACAACAATCACAAACACCAACATAGGGGCCGTGTGCCAGACCCGGAGGTTTGTTGGAATGGGTGGTGTGGTTGGTGGTCAGCTATTGTTGGATGAGTATCTGGTCAGTCAATTCACCAATTTCAGCCCACCTTCTTTTGTTGGCTGTTGATGTTTGACATGAGGTGCTGCTGGAGACTGCAGATATTCAGACCTGAACCCAGAACTTTTCAGCTCGAGCCACAAAACCCTCCCAGACAGAAAGTTGTGAGTTCCATTCCCGTTCTGCACACGTGATGGACATCACATGTGCAAGAAAATGTTTGGATTGTTGGATTTGGAACATCAAAACCGTTTGACACGTTTGAGAGGTCAGCTTAAAATGGTTCAAGGTAAAAAAAATATTTAGCACTGAGGGCAAAGTTGTTCAAGGTATTCGTGCAGAGGACCTGAGTAGTCCACTACTCCCAATGAGGCGGATTATTCCCGGTTTGGCTTCAACGCTCAAACCCACTGGCCCTTTATATAACTTTGACAGTTGCACGATTTTCTTTTAAAATTAAACTGACATTTATCTTATGATCGCATATCTCGAACTATTGGTCTGAGAGATTTAGCTTAGTTTATTCAATAATATTGTATATCTTCACATATTAGGCTGTGATACTTCGCTTAGTTTATTCCATAATAGTTTAATGCTTAATGCTTTACATTAAGGTCCCTGTAATAAGCCTTAGTTAAAGACCTTAGTTATAAGTTATATTATATGCTTATTTACATTAATTGGTTTAAATAAGAGTATATATTAGTGTTAATAATAACATAATAAACATGTTGATTGTGAGATTATAAGACTTTTATAAGAACTTATAATACTATTATTAAATATTTATTGATTGCGTAATAATGTTAATAATTGTCTTATGAGTTTCTTATAGTTGTTAATAAAAGCATCACAAACCCATTTATTGAGTCTTACTAAGAAACATGTTGAGTGACTGTGATTTGCTTTGTGCCTCAAATCGGGTCCTTTAAAGGCTTTTATTTTTAACGTGATTTTAAAACCTCTGTTCTGTTTATGCAAGTGGCTGATGGCTTGACGCCAATGCTTGACAAAGTGTTTGATAAACGCTTGAGGAACATGTCCGAATCGTCAGCACCCAAAACCAGGTCTGTGAAAAAAACAACTGACAAACAGAAGACAGAAAACATGGATAAGAGGAAGAGGTGAGAACTGGGGGATGACACTTCTGGTAAGTTTAAGAATGTAATGCTATAGTAACTTTAGCTAGTTGTTTGCTAGCGAACTTTATTGGATTACATTACTTTCTTTCAGAGGCTTTGGCGTACTACAATGTTTTTCTTGAAATTAATCCTAAATTGTTATCTCTTCGCTGAACCCTAAACTATCCGAATATAAATCAATAATTACTTTTTTACTTTTTTCTTCCTTATAGGGAACGGCACCCCCTTATGCTTAGTTGCTTAATTGCTTATAGTAACCTGTCTGCTACCTAACTAACCTGTGTATTGTGGGCAATATGTCTTTCTGTTGTCTTTGCACACTAACAAGAAAGACCATCCATAACATTTCTGAACCATCCCCTCGGGTTAGGGGTTAGGGTCTAGTCCTTTTTTTTTTAAATATTGATGTTCAAGAATATTTTGTTCTGAACTTTTTAAATGTAAAACTATATATTATCGTTTTTTATTGCACATTTTATCAACCTTAACAACATATAGTACTCATTAACTGTTAATAAGTGTATATTAAAGGACTTAATCAACCTTAATAAGCCTTGTTCCCACTTTAGATCCCGTCCCTGCAAAATGCATAATTAACTGTTTAATAAAGGACTTCTGAACCTTAAAGGTGTCTTACCCCAAGAAACCGTTTATTCTTGTTCCTTTTGATACACGATAGGTCACTCATATGCATGCTGAACGGGAAAAAATGTTCTTCTACCTCGATTGCCTGCATTAGCAAATGAAAGATAATAGACGCATAAACGAGCGAATCAGAAAAGCCTCACCAACTGACATCGTTTGGTGAATTTGTATTCATGGCCTCGCCCAGGGGTGATTCTAGGTTTCTGAAACATCAGGGGCTTAGCCCAGAGGGGAAAGAAAAATATGCACGCAGTGCACGGCAATTTTGTTTTAATGCTTTAATGTGCATGCACATTTTTCATAATGTCTGTACAATTTAAGTTATTTCTGAAGGATTACAAGTGAGAGAAACCTTACATATATATATCTATATCTATATAAATATATATATATATATATATATATATATATATATATATATATATATATATATATATATATATATATATATATATATATAGATAGATTAGATTAGTTAATTGGTTAAATCACTTGAGGTGGTAAACAGTCTGGTTATGCTTTTAGACTGTTTATTCTCTTGCCAGAAGGACTATCTAGAAGAACTAGGCTACTTTATTTTGAGATGGAATCCCCATGTTTCTTTCTAAATAGCTAACTACCAAAAGTGACTACAATCATTTCATCACTTCTTGACTGAATTGAATTAATGCATTCCATAGATACCAGTAAAGATGTAACAATAAATAATGAATAAATATAAAAAAATATTACATATATTTTTTACCAAAAAATTATATTCAGGGCTAATTAAATAATATCCGGGGAACAAGTTTGTGCCGAAATAGTGGTAATTTCCAATCCAACCATTTCTTCCTCAACTCTTCTGTCTTGGCCAAGAGATCTATCTGTGTTTCTCTCTCTCTCTATGTCTCTCTGTCCTTCTCCCTCTCTCTGTGTCTATCTCTTGTTCTCCCTCCCTTTTGTGTGTGTGTGTGTGTGTGTGTGTGTGTGTGTGTGTGTGTGTGTGTGTGTGTGTGTGTGTGTCTCTCTCTCTCTCTCTCTCTCCTTCTCCCTCTCTCTGTTTGTCTCTCTCTCCTTCCTCTCTCTGAGTCTCTCTGGGTCTCTCTGGACATAAACTGTCATACCTATGGCAGCACCGCAGGTCCAAAGCTATTGACATAATTGAAAATAATAGCATGTTTCCCTCCCCCCCGCCAACCGTCAATAATACTACTGACGTTTATAAGTACTATATGGCCAAATGTCAATCACCCCTGACCCAAACGCTGACCCCGCCCCCTTGGTCCACAAGCTTGGAGACGGTTATCCCAGATTATTATCCACCCACTGCTAAATTCACTTTTGAAGAAGTAGATAAAGTTATTTCCCACCTGGCCAATAACAGTGCCAGTGGATACGATGGGGTGACATATGAGACCATCAAAGCCAGAAAACCCCAGTCCACCCAAATACTAACATATTTATTTAACACCTGTTTGATTAATGGAAAGGTGCCAGGATCATGGAAGGGGGCCCTCATCCATAGAATACCTAAGAAAGACAATATTCCAAGCGACCCATCCACATGGAGAGACATCTCTCTCCTTCCCACTGTCTACAAAATCGTTATGAAATGTCTGCTTGGCCGCATCCTCCCATGGCTTGTGGACACAGGCATCCTCTCACCCAAACAAAAAGCTTACATAGCCAGATAGGGTATGAACGAGCATGTGTTCTGCCTTAAAACTGGAGTCGATGATTTTAAACATGAATCATGTAAACTTTTTACTGTATTCCTAGATTTTAGAGATGCCTTTGGAACACTATCCCACAAAATTATGCTGAATGCACTGAAGGAGATCCATCTACCTCAGCCCTTTGCATACCTCATAACGGATGTACATAAGGGATCTTTTCTGCAGGTAATCTGTGGACACCAACTCACAGAGCCCATTCCGCTCCAGGTTGGGATTAAAACAGGCTGCCCTTGGAGTGCGGTGAACTTCATCCTTGCCATTAACCAGTGGCTCAAGTGGCTCGGTCAGTGTGCACCACCTGATATCAGATCCCCAAACCCTGTTCAGGGTTACGCTGATGATGTCGAGGTGTCCTCCAGAGACGAGAGTGTCATACATAACATGCTGGCCAGAACAGATGAATTTCTTCACTGGTCAAAGCTGGACGTGAAGCACACCAAGTGTGCAGCTCTTTATGAGCGATGCAGTGGTGGCAACCGCTGGTATAAAGCCAAATCTGACAAACCGCCCTCCTTCACAATAATGGGGCAGCCTATCAGGGTCTAATTTTTTTTTTTTTTTTTTTTAAAGAATAATTTTTGCTTTTCCACCAGTAATAAACTAATCATGAAAGAAATTCGTTTTTTTGGAATTAACTAAAAGTGTATTAAACAACAGATTGAAATCAATAGGAAAGAAAAATAATATCGCTTGGCAGTTGCGTTGATTAATGGGCCATTACGGCACAACAAATTGAAGCTAAAACTTTAGCAACCACCTTATTAACCTCCCCCACTTGCTCTCCAACTCATCTCATCCCCCACCTCCCCCAGCCCCCCTCCCATTATTCTGATGATATTGCTCTTGTTTGGCCAAAAAAAAAAATCACGTTAATTGTATGTTGGTTCAAAAAGCCATTTTCTGTTAGAGTGCACAAATCCATTAGACCCCTTTGAATAATTGGGCATTGGGTGGGGTGGGGTGTTGGTAGAATTAATGCAGGCCATCCCCCAGCTCTTCTTAATATATGATTGATTATGGTATATTGTGGGGCACTCAACCCCGCTTTTTGTCAGGCTGTTTATCGATAGCGCTACTCAGTCGGCTAACGAACCTTCGGGACACACGACAAACAAAGAGAAACATGGAGAACAGTTTAAGAAAGGGGAAGAGGTTTGGAAAACGTATGTGTCCATTATTCCCAAAGTGGCTCAAACAGTACAGCTTACAGTTGAACCAACAGAGGCTCAGAAGTAGAGCAGGTTGACTGGCAACAGGAAGGTTGCTGGTTCGACTCCCGGCTCCTCCTAGCGGAGGGTTGAGGTGACCCTGAGCAAGACGCCTCACCCTAACTGCTCCCGACCAGCTGGCTGTCACCCTGGACAGTAGAGACCCCCGTTGGTGTGTGAATGTGTCCATGAATGGGTGAATGTGTCCATGAATGTGTGTATGAATAGGTGAATCTTAGGCAATAATTGTCAGGCGCTTTGAGTGACCTCTGGTTAGAAAAGCGACACATAGGAAGGCCGCTTACCATCAGTGGTATCATCTTTTGTGTTTTATTGCCTGTTTGTGGAGAGGAAGGCATGGAGCCCATGAGATACACCTCTTCGAGGTGTATCCCCTACGACGTGGTTCGTGCCCTGGCAGGTTGTGCCACCGGTGCCAATGTGTTGAAATAACAGCTAATCTTCTGCGGGCAGATGAACAGAGGAAAGTGACACCTTTCAGAGAGATAATCAAGCTGCCAGATGGACAGCAGAGGAGAGAGAGAGAGAGAGAGAGAGAGAGAGAGAGAGAGAGAGAGAGAGAGAGAGAGAGAGAGAGAGAGAGAGAGAAGAGAGAGAGAGAGAGAGAGAGAGAGAGAGAGTATGCCAGAGTGAGCGAGAGAGAGAGCGAGAGCGAGAGAGAGAGCGAGAGAGCGAGGGAGAGAGAGAGAGAGAGAGAGAGAGAGAGAGAGAGAGAGAGAGAGAGAGAGAGAGAGAGAGACAGACAGACAGACAGACAGACAGACAGACAGACAGACAGACAGACAGACAGACAGACAGACAGACAGAGACAGAGGGGAATAGACTCTTACGTGAAGGTAAAGCCAGACACCGGGAGAAGAAACAAAGTAATCCAATATGCTAAGTCACTATTACAGATTTTTTTGTTATAAATCGTCATCGTTTTTAAAACCCTAGATTTTGCGTAACTACCATCAGATGCCGATACCGCACGCTAGTGCCCTCGTAACCGTGCCTTAATGGAGACATCCCTCTCCTGGGTTCTTCCTCAGGTTTCCCCTCTGGACTGGGGGAGTTTTTCATTGAAAGGTTTAAACTGAGTAATTTGTCACATGGTGTGCAATTTGTGTTTGTTTTTAACAGGTGTTAAGTCAGGTGGTAAAGTTGGTGTATCGATAAAAGGTTATTGCGATGAAGGGCAATTGACCCAGTTTCAGCAAATGAATGAGGATATATCAAGCCATTCATGATGCCCTACAGAACACATGTCAATGTCAATCCGAAATACGCTTCAGTGCACAAAGGGCCATTCCAGAAGCACACAGCTGGTATATGAGTTGTTCACCAGGCCTTTGTTTCCTTTGTTTGAGGTTGGACTGGCTCTATTCTAAATACCTACATACATACCCATTTGGATGGTAAGCCACATTCTCTCTCTCTACCTCTGTGTTCGTTCGTTTTAGTGCTACGGCCTCTCTCTTTCTTTAGGGCTCACTCTAGGGCTCCACATCCATCCATCCATCCATCCATCCATTCAATGGGTTTTTCTCTTCCTTTCTGATGATGTCAATGCAGAGCGGAGCCCTGGGCTGGGGGCACTAGCCAGCACATCTGGTATCCTGCTCCCTGTGACGCACACACACACACGCACACACACACACACACACACACACACACACACACACACACACACACACACACACACACACACACACACACACACACACACACACACACACACACACACACAGGTTCTGTATCAAAGACAGCGCCCATTCATTCATTTTCTAACGTATGTGATTCCGTCTTTACGTTATAACCTATCTATTCAATAGTCTCAATTTTAGACTATTAAATATAGGTAAAAAGTAAAATAAGGTAACAAGATCTAATTGGCTAAATTGTCAAATAAATAGGTTAATACATAAAGATGGAATCACATACGTTTTGCTAAATACAACTGAATTGGAAGGATAATGCAATAAAAGTCTTGATGAGTTTGATTGTATTTCTAATGGTTTTGGCATCCTGAGTCCTGCCTCATTATACTGGTGTTGGGTTAGAAAGGGCCAGTTTATATCAATACAAAACTCGTCCCTCAGCAATTCATACATCCAACCCACTTTGCCCTTTAACTTGCTCAAAGTCCCCCAGTGGCCTCATAGAACTATTGTCTGTGTTCTGTGAAAAACTGCAAGATATTGGGTTTGAGGTTTATGAAAAGGAGAACAGGACATCCAGGACTTGACCGATCCTGGGAGGGTCCCTCGGTGCTGTCCATCATCTTTTTCAATGTTGTTTTATATTAAACACAGAGCAAGATGGCTCCAGTCTGGTTGTTTGTGGCCAATCAATCCACTGTAGTTTAGGTGAAGAAAGGTCACCATTACAACTGGCCATAAACAAGGGTTGAGGATTGAAGGATAACGATATAAACAGCAAAACCTGGATGAATATGGAATTGTCACTTGCATGTTACTTCAATCACTAACCCTGTCACAGCCATAAAGGTATGTGTGTGTGTGTGTGTGTGTGTGTGTGTGTGTGTGTGTGTGTGTGTAAAGATAACCTCACACACTAACCCCAGACATTGGGGTCTACTTCTTGTGCTGCTCTTTGATCCTTTAACAAACCGTTTGTGATTTAATGAAACTAATCTCCAGGATCGCCAGCTTTTTGAGCCGGCAAATTAAAAAATTCAGCTAAGTCTCTCTCTCTCTCTCTCTCTCTCTCTCTCTCTCTCTCTCTCTCTCTCTCTCTCTCTCTCTCTCTCTCTCTCTCTCTCTCTCTCTCTCTCTCTCTCTCTCTCTCTCATACACACACAGTGAATATAATAAAACACCCATATCACATGTGTGCGCATATGCGTGTGTGTGTGTGTGCACATATATGTGCGTGCATATGTGTGTGTGAAATTGGTTTTTCCTTGAGGATTAAAGGATTAAAAAGCCAGCGAGGTCCTCACAGCCCCTCCCCCCCACATTCAATAGACCCCCCCCCGAACACACACACACACACACGTATACTCACACACACACACTCAAAGCCAAACCCTAATCACTTCAAGCAGCGATGTTCACGATATCACAAGTCAGCGGTCATTACACGCACACACATACACACTATTATTGTCATTATCCACACTATTATCGCATGTGATAAATACTGGATTAAAAATAAATCTATCTAAATACAAAAAGGAGTTGGGTTGGGGGTGTGGGGTAAACCGATGAAAGGGCTGAAATGAGCTTTCCTAATAATCTTTATTTTCACAAAAGGACATCGACAGTTTACACTTACACGAAGAGTGATAGTGGAGAGAGAGACAAAGAATGAGAGAGAGCAAGAGGGTGAGGGGGAGACACACTGAGTGTTTGAAGGAGCAACAGAGAGAGAGTTCTGGACTACAACCCCCATCAGCCCCACTCTCCTCTCCTGACTGACTCCTATAGAGGGGAAGAAGAAAATAATAGTAGTAAATATTGCCTAGAGTCTCCTGGACGAATGAGTGGAGAAAGGATGTTTCTGGTCGACCTTCATGTTGCCACGCGTCAGGTCTTTGGTCTTCAAAATGTCGAGGCCAAAGAGAGTCACAGGAGACCCAGCAGGGCTTGGGAATAGTATCAACAGTCATTAAGCAGACTCCTTTATCCACCAACGCTGGGTTCAGATGTCACGAAGGAGCAGGAAGAGGTGTGTTTAGTCTCGCAGATCAAAGGTTCCTGGTTCAAATCCCAACGCCCCTAAACAAGATGCCCCTCACCACTACCTGCTACCTAATGACTTAATGAAAATTATTTGGTGCCGCTTTGGATATAAACGTCTGCTAAATCGTTTTATTTCCCTTCCGCTAATCTTGCACAAATTCTATAAAGGCCACCGATACAACAAACAATCGCATTTTATAACGAAGCAGGTAGACTGAAGAGTCAATTCAGCCGGGGCCATCGGCTCGGTCTGCGTTGAGTTCGATCTACATTCTGGAGGCTTCTGCCGGCTCCAAGGGCTGAATAGACCTTTTGTGCACAACATGGAAACCCCTGTGGTATGACAGAGGTCTTAGCTCTGAGGGGGCTACTGTACTGCAGAGAACACAGTCACACACCGCATGGGCACCAGGGCGCCCACAAACGAGCCAGGTAGCCATTATGCACTTCATTATTCACTCCCTGAGTGCTCCCTCCCCGCGACATGAACAACATGAAGAAAGCACAGACACACATATGTCAAACTCAAACACATGCTCACATGCATTTATGCACACAGACACACACACACACACACACACACACACACACACACACACACACACACACACACACACACACACACACACACACACACACACAGACACATATACACACACGTACATACATACATTTTGGGACGTAGATGCGCACACTCAAGACACACAAATAGACCCAACTGTGACAGCCAACCTCAGTGAGACACAACCAACACACACACCAACAGAATTCCTTTGTCTATATCTTCTCCTTTGAAAAGAGGATTCTGAATACAAAAAATTGCAACTTTTTCACACTCACTATTTCTCTCTTTCTCTCTATCTCTCCCTCTTCTCTCCCTTTATCTCTCCCTCCTTCTGCCGTTCCTCCACGTTGCGCCGCTCGGCTGTGTACAGTCACTCTGGGGAGGTGTGTGTGTGTATGTGACGGGGTCCCAATGGTTGCCGTTTGTTACACTCTCATCTTTGAGTTTTCATCTTTTTTTAGTATTAGTCTTCTTAGTCTTGTCTGAACAGCATTTCTGTCCACATTGAGTTCATTCAAACAATATGTACTGATTGAATCAAAAGTGTATTTAACTCTTTTCTTCTGCTCTCTCCCACTCCCAATCTCGTATATTATTTTAGTATTATTTTCTAATCTAATACCAAAGCATTATTTCATCTTCCACTCTCTCTTATCCTTTCAGTCTTGCTCGGTTTTATGTTTTAGGTTGACTTGGCCAAACACAGTTTGATGGCGTTACCATAACGCTTATTACTCCCATAACACTGGGACATAACACATAATGAATTTAGCACATCTCTTCTGACTGGTTTGATATTTTGTTTACCACTTGGTCACATATTGTAATCAACCGATCAATAGTTTTCACTTTAGGTCCGTTATAGTTATACAGTCTGTGTACTGTTTATTAAGTTCTTTAATTAATGTTAATGCTTTGTGTGTGTGTGTGCGTGCGTGCGTGCGTGCATGCGTGTGTGTGTGTGTGTGCATGTGTGTAATGATAACCTCACACAC